>NC_141150.1:146540135-146550135 GCF_053477565.2 Lygodium microphyllum | reverse complement strand
GAAGGGGGGGGGCCGAATTTTTGAGGGGGGGGGGGGGGGGAGGGGGGGGGGGTTGGTGTGTGTAGAGAGGGGCCGAATTTTGAAGGGGGGGGGGGGGGGGGGCCGAATTTTTGAGGGGGGGTGGGGGGGGAGGGGGGGGGGGGAGGGGGGGGGCCGAATTTTTGAGGGGGGGGGGGGAGGGGGGGGGGCGAATTTTTGAGGGGGGGTGGGGGGGGGGGAGGGGTGGTGTGGTGTGTGTTGAGAGGGGGGGGGGGGGGAGGGGGGCAGAATTTTTGAGCGGGCGTCATGGTGGGTGGGTGGGTGTGTTAAGGGGAGGGGAGCACGTCGCGTCGTCATGTCAACACACACCACACCACCCCTCCCCCCCCTCAAAAATCACCCCCCCTCAACACACACCACACCACCCCTCCCCTTCCCCCCCTCCAAATTTCGCCCCCCCCTCAAAACACACCACCCCACCCCTCCCCCCCCCCCCGCCCCCAAAAAATTCGCCCCCCCCCCAACACACACCACCCCACCCCCCCCCCCCCCAAAAAATTCGGCCACCCCCCTCAACACACACCACACCACACCACACCACCCCTCCCCCCCCCCCCCCAAAAATTCGCCCACCCCCCCCCTCAATACACACCTCCCCACCCTTCCCCCCCCCCCCGCCCCCAACACACACCACCCCTCCCCCCCCCCCCAAAAATTCGCCCCCCCCCCTCAATACACACCTCCCCACCCTTCCCCCCCCCCCTCAACACACACCACACCACACCACACCACCCCTCCCCTTCCCCCCCTCCAAATTTCGCCCCCCCCTCAACACACACCACCCCACCCCTCCCCCCCCCTCCAAATTTCGCCCCTTCTCCCCCCCAAAAATTCGCCCCCCCCCCCCCCCCCCCCCCTCAACACACACCACACCACACCACCCCTCCCCCCCCCCCACCCCCCTCAACACACACCAACCCACACCACCCCTCCCCCCCCCAAAAATCCCCCCCCCCCCCCTCAACACACACCACCCCACCCCCCCCCCCCCAACACACACCACACCACCCCTCCCCCCCCCTCAAAAATTCCCCCCCCCCCCTCAACACACAAAACACCACCCCTCCCCCCCCCCCTCCAAATTTTGCCCCCCCCCCTCAACACACACCACACCACACCACCCCTCCCCCCCCTCCAAAATTCACCCCCCACCCCCCTCAACACACACCACCCCACACCTCCCCTCCCCCCCCCCCAAAAATTCCCCCCCCCCCTCAACACACACCACCACATCCCCCCCCCTCAAAAATCCCCCCCCCCCTCAACACACAAAACACCACCCCTCCCCCCCCCCCTCAAAAATCCCCCCCCCCCCCAACACACACCACACCACACCACACCACACCTCCCCCCCCCTCCAAATTTTGCCCCCCCCCCCCCCCAAAAAATTGGCCCCCCCCCTCAACACACACCACCCCTCCCCCCCCTCCAAAATTCGCCCCCCCCCCCCCTCAAAAATCCCCCCCCACCTCAACACACACCACACCACACCACACCAACCCTCCCCTTCCCCCCTCCAAATTTCGCCTTCCCCTCAACACACACCACCCCACCCCTCCCCCCCCCCCAAAAATTCGCCCCCCCCGTCCAAATTTCGCCCCTTCCCCCCCCAAAAATTCCCCCCCCCCCCTCAACACACACCACACCACACCACCCCACACGACGCCTCCCCCCCCCTCAAAAATCCCCCCCCCCCCTCAACACACACCACACCACACCACCCCTCCCCCCCCCTCAAAAATCCCCCCCCTCAACACACACCACACCACCCCTCCCCTTCCCCCCCTCCGAATTTCGCCCGCCCCTCAACACACACCACCCCACCCCTCCCCCCCCCCCCGCCCCCAAAAAATTCGCCCCCCCCCCAACACACACCACCCCACCCCCCCCCCCCCCAAAAATTCGGCCACCCCCCTCAACACACACCACACCACACACCCCCTCCCCCCCTCCAAAATTTGCCCCCCCCCCCCCCCCCCCAAAAATTCGCGCCCCCCCCCCCCTCAATACACACCTCCCCACCCCCCCCCCCCCCTCAACAAACACCACACCACCCCTCCCCCCCCCTCAAAAATCCCCCCCCCCCCTCAACACACACCACACCACACCACCCCTCCCCCCCCCCCCCCCCCCCCAAAAAATCACCCCCCCGCCCCCCTCAACACACACCACCCCACCCCCCCCCCCCCACAACACACACCACACAACCCCTCCCCCCCCCTCAAAAATTCCCCGCCCCCCCCTCAACACACACCACACCACCCCTCCCCCCCCTCAAAAATCCCCCCCCCCCCTCAACACACACCACACCACACCACCCCTCCCCCCCCCCCCCCCCAAAAAATCCCCCCCCGCCCCCCTCAACACACACCACCCCACCCCCTCCCCCCCCACAACACACACCACACAACCCCTCCCCCCCCCTCAAAAATTCCCCGCCCCCCCCTCAACACACACCACACCACCCCTCCCCCCCCCTCAAAAATCCCCCCCCCCCTCAACACACACCACACCACACCACCCCTCCCCCCCCCCCCCAAAAAAATCCCCCCCCCGCCCCCCTCAACACACACCACCCCACCCCCCCCCCCACAACACACACCACACAACCCCTCCCCCCCCCCTCAAAAATTCCCCGCCCCCCCCTCAACACACACCACACCACCCCTCCCCCCCCCTCAAAAATCCCCCCCCCCCCCCTCCAAATTTTGCCCCCCCCCCCAAAAAATTGGCCCCCCCCCTCAACACACACCACACCACACCACCCCTCCCCCCCCCCCTCCAAAATTCGCCCCCCCCCCCCCCCCCCCCCCCTCAACACACACCACCCCACCCCCCCCCTCAACACACACCACACCACCCCTCCCCCCCCCCTCAAAAATCCCCCCCCCCCTCAACACACACCACAACACCCCTCCCCCCCCGCCCCAAAAATTCGCCCCCCCCTCAACACACACCACACCACACCACCGCTCCCCCCCCCCCCCTCCAAAATTCGCCCCCCCCCCAAAAATTTCCCACCCCTCCCCCCTCAACACACACCACCCCACCCCCCCCCCCCAACACACACCACACCACCCCTCCCCCCCCCCCTCAACACACACCACACCACACCACCCCTCCCCCCCCCTCCAAAATTCGCCCCCCCCCCCCCCCCCTCAACACACACCACCCCACCCCCCCCCTCAACACACACCACACCACCCCTCCCCCCCAAAAAATTTGGCCACCCCCCTCAACACATACCACACCACACCACACCACCCCTCCCCCCCCCCCCCCCCAAAATTCGCCCCCCCCCCCTCAATACACACCTCCCCACCCTTCCCCCCCCCCCCGCCCCCAACACACACCACCCCTCCCCCCCCCCCAAAAATTCGCCCCCCCCCCCCCCCTCAATACACACCTCCCCACCCTTCCCCCCCCCCCTCAACACACACCACACCACACCACACCACCCCTCCCCTTCCCCCCCTCCAAATTTCGCCCCCCCCTCAACACACACCACCCCACCCCTCCCCCCCCCCCTCCAAATTTCGCCCCTTCTCCCCCCCAAAAATTCCCCCCCCCCCCCTCCCTCAACACACACCACACCACACCACCCCTCCCCCCCCCACCCCCCTCAACACACACCACCCCACACCACCCCTCCCCCCCCCAAAAATCCCCCCCCCCAACACACACCTCACCACCCCTCCCCCCCCCTCAAAAATTCCCCCCCCCCCCCCCCCCTCAACACACAAAACACCACCCCTCCCCCCCCCCCCTCAAAACACACCACACCACACCACCCCTCCCCCCCCCCCCTCCAAATTTTGCCCCCCCCCCCCCCCCCCAAAAAAATTGGCCCCCCCCTCAACACACACCACACCACACCACCCCTCCCCCCCCCTCCAAAATTCGCCCCCCACCCCCCTCAACACACACCACCCCACACCTCCCCTCCCCCCCCCCAAAAATTTCCCCCCCCCCCCAACACACACCACCACATCCCCCCCCCCCCCTCAAAACACACCACACCACCCCTCCCCCCCCCTCAAAAATCCCCCCCCCCCCCCCTCAACACACAAAACACCACCCCTCCCCCCCCCCCCCCTCAAAAATCCCCCCCCCCAACACACACCACACCACACCACCCCTCCCCCCCCCCCTCCAAATTTTGCCCCCCCCCCCAAAAAATTGGCCCCCCCCTCAACACACACCACCCCTCCCCCCCCCTCCAAAATTCGCCCCCCCCACCCCTCAAAAATCCCCCCCCCCCCCCTCAACACACACCACACCAACCCTCCCCTTCCCCCCTCCAAATTTCGCCTTCCCCTCAACACACACCACCCCACCCCTCCCCCCCCCCCCCCCCCGTCCAAATTTCGCCCCTTCCCCCCCCAAAAATTCGCCCCCCCCCTCAACACACACCACCCCACACCACGCCTCCCCCCCCTCAAAAATTCCCCCCCCCCCCTCAACACACACCACACCACACCACCCCTCCCCCTCCCTCAAAAATCCCCCCCCCTCAACACACACCACACCACCCGTCCCCTTCCCCCCCTCCGAATTTCGCCCCCCCCTCAACACACTCCACCCCACCCCTCCCCCCCCCCCGCCCCCAAAAAATTCGCCCCCCCCCCCCAACACACACCACCCCACCCCCCCCCCCCCCCCCCAAAATTCGGCCACCCCCCTCAACACACACCACACCACACACCCCCTCCCCCCCTCCAAAATTTCCCCCCCCCCCCCCCCCCCGCCCCCAACACAAACCACCCCTCCCACCCCCCCCCAAAAATTCGCGCCCCCCCCCCCCCTCAATACACACCTCCCCACCCCCCCCCCCCTCAACAAACACCACACCACCCCTCCCCGCCCCCTCAAAAATCCCCTCCCCCCCCCCCTCAACACACACCACACCACCCCTCCCCCCCCCCCCCAAAAATCCCCCCCCCCCCCCCCCCCCAACACACACCACCCCAACCCCCCCCCCAACACACACCACACAACCGCTCCCCCCCCCTCAAAAATTCCCCGCCCCCCCCTCAACACACACCACACCACCCCGCCCCCCCCTCAACACACACCACACCACCCCTCCCCCCCCCCTCAACACACCCACACCACCCCACCTCTCCTCCAAAATTCTCCCCCCCCCCCCTCAACACACACCACACCACACCACCCCTCCCCCCCCCTCCAAAATTTGCCCCCCCACCCCCCGGCCCCAACACACACCACCCCTCCCCCCCCCTCCCAAAAATTCGCCCCCCCCCTCAATACACACCTCCCCACCCTTTCCCCCCCCCCCCTCAACACACACCACACCACCCCTCCCCCCCCCCCCCCCAAAAATCCCCCCCCCCCCCAACACACACCACCCCACCCCCCCCCCCAACACACACCACACAACCGCTCCCCCCCCTCAAAAATTCCCCGCCCCCCCCTCAACACACACCACACCACCCCGCCCCCCCCTCAACACACACCACACCACCCCTCCCCCCCCCCTCAACACACCCACACCACCCCACCTCTCCTCCAAAATTCTCCCCCCCCCCCTCAACACACACCACACCACACCACCCCTCCCCCCCCCTCCAAAATTTGCCCCCCACCCCCCGGCCCCAACACACACCACCCCTCCCCCCCCCCCCCAAAAATTCGCCCCCCCCCTCAATACACACCTCCCCACCCTTTCCCCCCCCCCCCTCAACACACACCACACCACCCCTCCCCCCCCTCTCAAAAATCCCCCCCCCCCCCCCTCAACACACACCACACCACCCCTCCCCTTCCCCCCCTCCAAATTTCGCCCACCCCTCAACACACATTACCCCACCCCTCCCCCCCCCCCCCAAAAATTCGCCCCCCCCCCCTCAACACACACCACCCCACACCACACCACCCCTCCCCCCCCCCAAAAAAATCCCCCCCCCCCCCGCCCTCAACACACACCACCCCCCCCCCCTCAACACACACCACACCACACCACCCCTCCCCCCCCCCCCCTCAAAAATCCCCCCCCCCCCTCAACACACACCACACCACACCACACCACACCACCCCTCCCCTTCCCCCCCTCGAAATTTCGCCCCCCCCTCAACACACACCACCCCACCCCTCCCCCCCCCCGCCCCAAAAATTCGCCCCCCCCTCCAAATTTCGCCCCTTCCCCCCTCGTCACTCCCCCACCCAACCCAACCCCGCGCCACCCCCATGACACGGCACACCCCCCCACCCCACCGCACCCCCCCACGACGCCCCCCCCCCCCCGCACCCCACCTCGAAAAACCCCGCTCCCTCCACGCCACACCACAAATGCCTCCGAAAACCCTGCTCGACCCACCCCACCCCGCGTCACCCCCCCACGACATGGCGCACCCCCCACCCCACCGCACCCCCCAACGACGCCGCCCCGCACCCCACCTCGAAAAACCCCGCTCCCTCCATACCACCCCACCACGCCTCCGAAAACCCCGCTCGACCCACCCCACCTCGCGTCAGCCCCCCACGACACGGCACACCCCCCACACCCCACCGCACCCCCCCACGACGCGGCGCATATCCCCCCCCCCCCCCCCCGCACCCCACCTCGAAAAACCCCGCTCGACCCACCCAACCCCGCGTCACTCCCTCAGGACACGGCGCACCCCCCCACCCCACCGCACCCCCCCACGACGCCCCCCCGCACCCCACCTCGAAAAACCCCGCTCGACCCACCCAACCCCGCGTCACCCCCCCACGACACGGCGCACCCCCCCACCCCACCGCACCCCCCCACGACGCCCCCCCCCGCACCCCACCTCGAAAAACCCCGCTCCATCCACGCCACACCACCACGCCTCCGAAAACCCCGCTCGACCCACCCCACCCCGCGTCTCCCCCCCACGACACGGCGCACCCCCCACCCCACCGCACCCCCCAACGACGACGCCCCGCACCCCACCTCGAAAAACCCCGCTCCCTCCATACCACCCCACCACTCCTCCGAAAACCCCGCTCGACCCACCCCACCTCGCGTCAGCCCCCCACGACACGGCACACCCCCCACACCCCACCGCACCCCCCCACGACGCGGCGCATATCCCCCCCCCCCCCCCCGCACCCCACCTCGAAAAACCCCGCTCGACCCACCCAACCCCGCGTCACTCCCTCAGGACACGGCGCACCCCCCCACCCCACCGCACCCCCCCACGACGCCCCCCCGCACCCCACCTCGAAAAACCCCGCTCGACCCACCCAACCCCGCGTCACCCCCCCACGACACGGCGCACCCCCCCACCCCACCGCACCCCCCCACGACGCCCCCCCCCGCACCCCACCTCGAAAAACCCCGCTCCATCCACGCCACACCACCACGCCTCCGAAAACCCCGCTCGACCCACCCCACCCCGCGTCTCCCCCCCACGACACGGCGCACCCCCCACCCCACCGCACCCCCCAACGACGACGCCCCGCACCCCACCTCGAAAAACCCCGCTCCCTCCATACCACCCCACCACTCCTCCGAAAACCCCGCTCGACCCACCCCACCTCGCGTCAGCCCCCCACGACACGGCACACCCCCCACACCCCACCGCACCCCCCCACGACGCGGCGCATATCCCCCCCCCCCGCACCCCACCTCGAAAAACCCCACTCGACCCACCCAACCCCGCGTCACTCCCCCAGGACACGGCGCACCCCCCCACGACGCGGCGCATATCCCCCCCCCCCCCCCCGCACCCCACCTCAAAAAACCCCGCTCGACCCACCCCACCCCGCGTCACCCCCCCACGACACGGCGCACCCCCCCACCCCACCGCACCCCCCCACGACGCCCCCCCCCGCACCCCACCTCGAAAAACCCCGCTCCCTCCACGCCACACCACCACGCCTCCGAAAACCCCGCTCGACCCACCCCACCCCGCGTCTCCCCCCCACGACACGGCGCACCCCCCCACGACGCCCCCCCGCACCCCACCTCGGAAAACCGCGCTCCCTCCACAGCACCCCACCTCTCCTCCAAAAACCCCGCTCGACCACCCCCACCCCGCGTCACCCCCCAGGACGCCCCCCCGCACCCCACCTCGAAAAACCCCGCTCCCTCCACAGCACCCCACCTCTCCTCCAAAAACCCCGCTTGACCACCCCAACCCCGCGTCACTCCCCCACGACACGGCGCACCCCCCCACGACACGGCGCACCCCCCCACGACGCCCCCCCGCACCCCACCTCGGAAAACCGCGCTCCCTCCACAGCACCCCACCTCTCCTCCAAAAACCCCGCTCGACCACCCCCACCCCGCGTCACCCCCCAGGACGCCCCCCCGCACCCCACCTCGAAAAACCCCGCTCCCTCCACAGCACCCCACCTCTCCTCCAAAAACCCCGCTCGACCCACCCCACCCCGCTCGACCCACCCCACCCCGCGTCACCCCCCCCACGACACGGCGCACCCCCGCACCCCACCTCGAAAAACCCCGCTCCCTCCACAGCACCCCGCCACGCCTCCGAAAACCCCGCTCGACCCACCCCACCCCGCGTCACCCCCCACGACACGGCGCACCCCCCCACCCCACCGCACCCCCCCACGACGCCCCCCCGCACCCCACCTCGAAAAACCGCGCTCCCTCCACAGCACCCCACCTCTCCTCCAAAAACCCCGCTCGACCACCCCCACCCCGCGTCACCCCCCAGGACGCCCCCCCGCACCCCACCTCGAAAAACCCCGCTCCCTCCACAGCACCCCACCTCTCCTCCAAAAACCCCGCTTGACCACCCCAACCCCGCGTCACTCCCCCACGACACGGCGCACCCCCCCACCCCACCGCACCCCCCCACGACGCCCCCCCGCACCCCAGCTCGAAAAACCGCGCTCCCTCCACAGCACCCCACCTCTCCTCCAAAAACCCCGCTCGACCACCCCCACCCCGCGTCACCCCCCCACGACGCCCCCCCGCACTCCACCTCGAAAAACCCCGCTCCCTCCACAGCACCCCACCTCTCCTCCAAAAACCCCACCTCTCCTCCAAAAACCCCGCTTGACCACCCCAACCCCGCGTCACTCCCCCATGACACGGCGCACCCCCCCACGACGCCCCCCCCGCACCCCACCTCGAAAAACCCCGCTCCCTCCACACCACCCCGCCACGCCTCCAAAAAACCGCGCTCGACCCACCCCACCCCGCGTCACGGCGCACCCCCCACCCCACCGCACCCCCCCACGACGCCCCCCCCCCCCACCCCACCTCGAAAGACCGCGCTCCATCCACAGCACCCCACCTCTCCTCCAAAAACCCCGCTCGACCCACCCCACCCCGCGTCACCCCCCCACCACACGGCGCACCCCCCCACGACGCCCCCCCGCACCCCACCTCGAAAAACCCCGCTCCCTCCACAGCACCCCGCCACGCCTCCGAAAACCCCGCTCGACCCACCCCACCCCGCGTCACCCGCCACGACACGGCGCACCCCCCCACAACGCCCCCCCCGCACCCACCTCGAAAAACCCCGCTCCCTCCACGCCTCCGAAAACCCCGCTCGACCCACCCCACCCCGCGTCACCCCCCCCACGACACGGCGCACCCCCGCACCCCACCTCGAAAAACCCCGCTCCCTCCACAGCACCCCGCCACGCCTCCGAAAACCCCGCTCGACCCACCCCACCCCGCGTCACCCCCCACGACACGGCGCACCCCCCCACCCCACCGCACCCCCCCACGACGCCCCCCCCGCACCCCACCTCGAAAAACCCCGCTCCCTCCACGCCTCCGAAAACCCCGCTCGACCCACCCCACCCCGCGTCACCCCCCCACGACGCCCCCGCGCACCCCACCTCGGAAAACCCGCTGCATCCACACCACCCCACCCCGCGTCACGGCACACCCCACCGCACCCCCCCTCGACGCGGCGCATCCCCCCCGCACCCCACCTCGAAAAACCCCGCTCCATCGACACGACCCCGCCACGCCTCCAAAAACCCCGCTCGA
>NC_141150.1:146522635-146530135 GCF_053477565.2 Lygodium microphyllum | reverse complement strand
CACAAAACACCACCCCTCCCCCCCCCCCTCAAAAATCCCCCCCCCCCCCAACACACACCACACCACACCACACCACACCTCCCCCCCCCTCCAAATTTTGCCCCCCCCCCCCCCCAAAAAATTGGCCCCCCCCCTCAACACACACCACCCCTCCCCCCCCTCCAAAATTCGCCCCCCCCCCCCCTCAAAAATCCCCCCCCACCTCAACACACACCACACCACACCACACCAACCCTCCCCTTCCCCCCTCCAAATTTCGCCTTCCCCTCAACACACACCACCCCACCCCTCCCCCCCCCCCAAAAATTCGCCCCCCCCGTCCAAATTTCGCCCCTTCCCCCCCCAAAAATTCCCCCCCCCCCCTCAACACACACCACACCACACCACCCCACACGACGCCTCCCCCCCCCTCAAAAATCCCCCCCCCCCCTCAACACACACCACACCACACCACCCCTCCCCCCCCCTCAAAAATCCCCCCCCTCAACACACACCACACCACCCCTCCCCTTCCCCCCCTCCGAATTTCGCCCGCCCCTCAACACACACCACCCCACCCCTCCCCCCCCCCCCGCCCCCAAAAAATTCGCCCCCCCCCCAACACACACCACCCCACCCCCCCCCCCCCCAAAAATTCGGCCACCCCCCTCAACACACACCACACCACACACCCCCTCCCCCCCTCCAAAATTTGCCCCCCCCCCCCCCCCCCCAAAAATTCGCGCCCCCCCCCCCCTCAATACACACCTCCCCACCCCCCCCCCCCCCTCAACAAACACCACACCACCCCTCCCCCCCCCTCAAAAATCCCCCCCCCCCCTCAACACACACCACACCACACCACCCCTCCCCCCCCCCCCCCCCCCCCAAAAAATCACCCCCCCGCCCCCCTCAACACACACCACCCCACCCCCCCCCCCCCACAACACACACCACACAACCCCTCCCCCCCCCTCAAAAATTCCCCGCCCCCCCCTCAACACACACCACACCACCCCTCCCCCCCCTCAAAAATCCCCCCCCCCCCTCAACACACACCACACCACACCACCCCTCCCCCCCCCCCCCCCCAAAAAATCCCCCCCCGCCCCCCTCAACACACACCACCCCACCCCCTCCCCCCCCACAACACACACCACACAACCCCTCCCCCCCCCTCAAAAATTCCCCGCCCCCCCCTCAACACACACCACACCACCCCTCCCCCCCCCTCAAAAATCCCCCCCCCCCTCAACACACACCACACCACACCACCCCTCCCCCCCCCCCCCAAAAAAATCCCCCCCCCGCCCCCCTCAACACACACCACCCCACCCCCCCCCCCACAACACACACCACACAACCCCTCCCCCCCCCCTCAAAAATTCCCCGCCCCCCCCTCAACACACACCACACCACCCCTCCCCCCCCCTCAAAAATCCCCCCCCCCCCCCTCCAAATTTTGCCCCCCCCCCCAAAAAATTGGCCCCCCCCCTCAACACACACCACACCACACCACCCCTCCCCCCCCCCCTCCAAAATTCGCCCCCCCCCCCCCCCCCCCCCCCTCAACACACACCACCCCACCCCCCCCCTCAACACACACCACACCACCCCTCCCCCCCCCCTCAAAAATCCCCCCCCCCCTCAACACACACCACAACACCCCTCCCCCCCCGCCCCAAAAATTCGCCCCCCCCTCAACACACACCACACCACACCACCGCTCCCCCCCCCCCCCTCCAAAATTCGCCCCCCCCCCAAAAATTTCCCACCCCTCCCCCCTCAACACACACCACCCCACCCCCCCCCCCCAACACACACCACACCACCCCTCCCCCCCCCCCTCAACACACACCACACCACACCACCCCTCCCCCCCCCTCCAAAATTCGCCCCCCCCCCCCCCCCCTCAACACACACCACCCCACCCCCCCCCTCAACACACACCACACCACCCCTCCCCCCCAAAAAATTTGGCCACCCCCCTCAACACATACCACACCACACCACACCACCCCTCCCCCCCCCCCCCCCCAAAATTCGCCCCCCCCCCCTCAATACACACCTCCCCACCCTTCCCCCCCCCCCCGCCCCCAACACACACCACCCCTCCCCCCCCCCCAAAAATTCGCCCCCCCCCCCCCCCTCAATACACACCTCCCCACCCTTCCCCCCCCCCCTCAACACACACCACACCACACCACACCACCCCTCCCCTTCCCCCCCTCCAAATTTCGCCCCCCCCTCAACACACACCACCCCACCCCTCCCCCCCCCCCTCCAAATTTCGCCCCTTCTCCCCCCCAAAAATTCCCCCCCCCCCCCTCCCTCAACACACACCACACCACACCACCCCTCCCCCCCCCACCCCCCTCAACACACACCACCCCACACCACCCCTCCCCCCCCCAAAAATCCCCCCCCCCAACACACACCTCACCACCCCTCCCCCCCCCTCAAAAATTCCCCCCCCCCCCCCCCCCTCAACACACAAAACACCACCCCTCCCCCCCCCCCCTCAAAACACACCACACCACACCACCCCTCCCCCCCCCCCCTCCAAATTTTGCCCCCCCCCCCCCCCCCCAAAAAAATTGGCCCCCCCCTCAACACACACCACACCACACCACCCCTCCCCCCCCCTCCAAAATTCGCCCCCCACCCCCCTCAACACACACCACCCCACACCTCCCCTCCCCCCCCCCAAAAATTTCCCCCCCCCCCCAACACACACCACCACATCCCCCCCCCCCCCTCAAAACACACCACACCACCCCTCCCCCCCCCTCAAAAATCCCCCCCCCCCCCCCCTCAACACACAAAACACCACCCCTCCCCCCCCCCCCCCTCAAAAATCCCCCCCCCCAACACACACCACACCACACCACCCCTCCCCCCCCCCCTCCAAATTTTGCCCCCCCCCCCAAAAAATTGGCCCCCCCCTCAACACACACCACCCCTCCCCCCCCCTCCAAAATTCGCCCCCCCCACCCCTCAAAAATCCCCCCCCCCCCCCTCAACACACACCACACCAACCCTCCCCTTCCCCCCTCCAAATTTCGCCTTCCCCTCAACACACACCACCCCACCCCTCCCCCCCCCCCCCCCCCGTCCAAATTTCGCCCCTTCCCCCCCCAAAAATTCGCCCCCCCCCTCAACACACACCACCCCACACCACGCCTCCCCCCCCTCAAAAATTCCCCCCCCCCCCTCAACACACACCACACCACACCACCCCTCCCCCTCCCTCAAAAATCCCCCCCCCTCAACACACACCACACCACCCGTCCCCTTCCCCCCCTCCGAATTTCGCCCCCCCCTCAACACACTCCACCCCACCCCTCCCCCCCCCCCGCCCCCAAAAAATTCGCCCCCCCCCCCCAACACACACCACCCCACCCCCCCCCCCCCCCCCCAAAATTCGGCCACCCCCCTCAACACACACCACACCACACACCCCCTCCCCCCCTCCAAAATTTCCCCCCCCCCCCCCCCCCCGCCCCCAACACAAACCACCCCTCCCACCCCCCCCCAAAAATTCGCGCCCCCCCCCCCCCTCAATACACACCTCCCCACCCCCCCCCCCCTCAACAAACACCACACCACCCCTCCCCGCCCCCTCAAAAATCCCCTCCCCCCCCCCCTCAACACACACCACACCACCCCTCCCCCCCCCCCCCAAAAATCCCCCCCCCCCCCCCCCCCCAACACACACCACCCCAACCCCCCCCCCAACACACACCACACAACCGCTCCCCCCCCCTCAAAAATTCCCCGCCCCCCCCTCAACACACACCACACCACCCCGCCCCCCCCTCAACACACACCACACCACCCCTCCCCCCCCCCTCAACACACCCACACCACCCCACCTCTCCTCCAAAATTCTCCCCCCCCCCCCTCAACACACACCACACCACACCACCCCTCCCCCCCCCTCCAAAATTTGCCCCCCCACCCCCCGGCCCCAACACACACCACCCCTCCCCCCCCCTCCCAAAAATTCGCCCCCCCCCTCAATACACACCTCCCCACCCTTTCCCCCCCCCCCCTCAACACACACCACACCACCCCTCCCCCCCCCCCCCCCAAAAATCCCCCCCCCCCCCCAACACACACCACCCCACCCCCCCCCCCAACACACACCACACAACCGCTCCCCCCCCTCAAAAATTCCCCGCCCCCCCCTCAACACACACCACACCACCCCGCCCCCCCCTCAACACACACCACACCACCCCTCCCCCCCCCCTCAACACACCCACACCACCCCACCTCTCCTCCAAAATTCTCCCCCCCCCCCTCAACACACACCACACCACACCACCCCTCCCCCCCCCTCCAAAATTTGCCCCCCACCCCCCGGCCCCAACACACACCACCCCTCCCCCCCCCCCCCAAAAATTCGCCCCCCCCCTCAATACACACCTCCCCACCCTTTCCCCCCCCCCCCTCAACACACACCACACCACCCCTCCCCCCCCTCTCAAAAATCCCCCCCCCCCCCCCTCAACACACACCACACCACCCCTCCCCTTCCCCCCCTCCAAATTTCGCCCACCCCTCAACACACATTACCCCACCCCTCCCCCCCCCCCCCAAAAATTCGCCCCCCCCCCCTCAACACACACCACCCCACACCACACCACCCCTCCCCCCCCCCAAAAAAATCCCCCCCCCCCCCGCCCTCAACACACACCACCCCCCCCCCCTCAACACACACCACACCACACCACCCCTCCCCCCCCCCCCCTCAAAAATCCCCCCCCCCCCTCAACACACACCACACCACACCACACCACACCACCCCTCCCCTTCCCCCCCTCGAAATTTCGCCCCCCCCTCAACACACACCACCCCACCCCTCCCCCCCCCCCGCCCCAAAAATTCGCCCCCCCCTCCAAATTTCGCCCCTTCCCCCCTCGTCACTCCCCCACCCAACCCAACCCCGCGCCACCCCCATGACACGGCACACCCCCCCACCCCACCGCACCCCCCCACGACGCCCCCCCCCCCCCGCACCCCACCTCGAAAAACCCCGCTCCCTCCACGCCACACCACAAATGCCTCCGAAAACCCTGCTCGACCCACCCCACCCCGCGTCACCCCCCCACGACATGGCGCACCCCCCACCCCACCGCACCCCCCAACGACGCCGCCCCGCACCCCACCTCGAAAAACCCCGCTCCCTCCATACCACCCCACCACGCCTCCGAAAACCCCGCTCGACCCACCCCACCTCGCGTCAGCCCCCCACGACACGGCACACCCCCCACACCCCACCGCACCCCCCCACGACGCGGCGCATATCCCCCCCCCCCCCCCCCGCACCCCACCTCGAAAAACCCCGCTCGACCCACCCAACCCCGCGTCACTCCCTCAGGACACGGCGCACCCCCCCACCCCACCGCACCCCCCCACGACGCCCCCCCGCACCCCACCTCGAAAAACCCCGCTCGACCCACCCAACCCCGCGTCACCCCCCCACGACACGGCGCACCCCCCCACCCCACCGCACCCCCCCACGACGCCCCCCCCCGCACCCCACCTCGAAAAACCCCGCTCCATCCACGCCACACCACCACGCCTCCGAAAACCCCGCTCGACCCACCCCACCCCGCGTCTCCCCCCCACGACACGGCGCACCCCCCACCCCACCGCACCCCCCAACGACGACGCCCCGCACCCCACCTCGAAAAACCCCGCTCCCTCCATACCACCCCACCACTCCTCCGAAAACCCCGCTCGACCCACCCCACCTCGCGTCAGCCCCCCACGACACGGCACACCCCCCACACCCCACCGCACCCCCCCACGACGCGGCGCATATCCCCCCCCCCCCCCCCCGCACCCCACCTCGAAAAACCCCGCTCGACCCACCCAACCCCGCGTCACTCCCTCAGGACACGGCGCACCCCCCCACCCCACCGCACCCCCCCACGACGCCCCCCCGCACCCCACCTCGAAAAACCCCGCTCGACCCACCCAACCCCGCGTCACCCCCCCACGACACGGCGCACCCCCCCACCCCACCGCACCCCCCCACGACGCCCCCCCCCGCACCCCACCTCGAAAAACCCCGCTCCATCCACGCCACACCACCACGCCTCCGAAAACCCCGCTCGACCCACCCCACCCCGCGTCTCCCCCCCACGACACGGCGCACCCCCCACCCCACCGCACCCCCCAACGACGACGCCCCGCACCCCACCTCGAAAAACCCCGCTCCCTCCATACCACCCCACCACTCCTCCGAAAACCCCGCTCGACCCACCCCACCTCGCGTCAGCCCCCCACGACACGGCACACCCCCCACACCCCACCGCACCCCCCCACGACGCGGCGCATATCCCCCCCCCCCGCACCCCACCTCGAAAAACCCCACTCGACCCACCCAACCCCGCGTCACTCCCCCAGGACACGGCGCACCCCCCCACGACGCGGCGCATATCCCCCCCCCCCCCCCCGCACCCCACCTCAAAAAACCCCGCTCGACCCACCCCACCCCGCGTCACCCCCCCACGACACGGCGCACCCCCCCACCCCACCGCACCCCCCCACGACGCCCCCCCCCGCACCCCACCTCGAAAAACCCCGCTCCCTCCACGCCACACCACCACGCCTCCGAAAACCCCGCTCGACCCACCCCACCCCGCGTCTCCCCCCCACGACACGGCGCACCCCCCCACGACGCCCCCCCGCACCCCACCTCGGAAAACCGCGCTCCCTCCACAGCACCCCACCTCTCCTCCAAAAACCCCGCTCGACCACCCCCACCCCGCGTCACCCCCCAGGACGCCCCCCCGCACCCCACCTCGAAAAACCCCGCTCCCTCCACAGCACCCCACCTCTCCTCCAAAAACCCCGCTTGACCACCCCAACCCCGCGTCACTCCCCCACGACACGGCGCACCCCCCCACGACACGGCGCACCCCCCCACGACGCCCCCCCGCACCCCACCTCGGAAAACCGCGCTCCCTCCACAGCACCCCACCTCTCCTCCAAAAACCCCGCTCGACCACCCCCACCCCGCGTCACCCCCCAGGACGCCCCCCCGCACCCCACCTCGAAAAACCCCGCTCCCTCCACAGCACCCCACCTCTCCTCCAAAAACCCCGCTCGACCCACCCCACCCCGCTCGACCCACCCCACCCCGCGTCACCCCCCCCACGACACGGCGCACCCCCGCACCCCACCTCGAAAAACCCCGCTCCCTCCACAGCACCCCGCCACGCCTCCGAAAACCCGCTCGACCCACCCCACCCCGCGTCACCCCCCACGACACGGCGCACCCCCCCACCCCACCGCACCCCCCCACGACGCCCCCCCGCACCCCACCTCGAAAAACCGCGCTCCCTCCACAGCACCCCACCTCTCCTCCAAAAACCCCGCTCGACCACCCCCACCCCGCGTCACCCCCCAGGACGCCCCCCCGCACCCCACCTCGAAAAACCCCGCTCCCTCCACAGCACCCCACCTCTCCTCCAAAAACCCCGCTTGACCACCCCAACCCCGCGT
>NC_141150.1:146502635-146512635 GCF_053477565.2 Lygodium microphyllum | reverse complement strand
ATTTTTGAGGGGGGGTGGGGGGGGAGGGGGGGGGGGGGAGGGGGGGGGCCGAATTTTTGAGGGGGGGGGGGGGAGGGGGGGGGGCGAATTTTTGAGGGGGGGTGGGGGGGGGGGAGGGGTGGTGTGGTGTGTGTTGAGAGGGGGGGGGGGGGGAGGGGGGCAGAATTTTTGAGCGGGCGTCATGGTGGGTGGGTGGGTGTGTTAAGGGGAGGGGAGCACGTCGCGTCGTCATGTCAACACACACCACACCACCCCTCCCCCCCCTCAAAAATCACCCCCCCTCAACACACACCACACCACCCCTCCCCTTCCCCCCCTCCAAATTTCGCCCCCCCCTCAAAACACACCACCCCACCCCTCCCCCCCCCCCCGCCCCCAAAAAATTCGCCCCCCCCCCAACACACACCACCCCACCCCCCCCCCCCCCAAAAAATTCGGCCACCCCCCTCAACACACACCACACCACACCACACCACCCCTCCCCCCCCCCCCCCAAAAATTCGCCCACCCCCCCCCTCAATACACACCTCCCCACCCTTCCCCCCCCCCCCGCCCCCAACACACACCACCCCTCCCCCCCCCCCCAAAAATTCGCCCCCCCCCCTCAATACACACCTCCCCACCCTTCCCCCCCCCCCTCAACACACACCACACCACACCACACCACCCCTCCCCTTCCCCCCCTCCAAATTTCGCCCCCCCCTCAACACACACCACCCCACCCCTCCCCCCCCCTCCAAATTTCGCCCCTTCTCCCCCCCAAAAATTCGCCCCCCCCCCCCCCCCCCCCCCTCAACACACACCACACCACACCACCCCTCCCCCCCCCCCACCCCCCTCAACACACACCAACCCACACCACCCCTCCCCCCCCCAAAAATCCCCCCCCCCCCCCTCAACACACACCACCCCACCCCCCCCCCCCCAACACACACCACACCACCCCTCCCCCCCCCTCAAAAATTCCCCCCCCCCCCTCAACACACAAAACACCACCCCTCCCCCCCCCCCTCCAAATTTTGCCCCCCCCCCTCAACACACACCACACCACACCACCCCTCCCCCCCCTCCAAAATTCACCCCCCACCCCCCTCAACACACACCACCCCACACCTCCCCTCCCCCCCCCCCAAAAATTCCCCCCCCCCCTCAACACACACCACCACATCCCCCCCCCTCAAAAATCCCCCCCCCCCTCAACACACAAAACACCACCCCTCCCCCCCCCCCTCAAAAATCCCCCCCCCCCCCAACACACACCACACCACACCACACCACACCTCCCCCCCCCTCCAAATTTTGCCCCCCCCCCCCCCCAAAAAATTGGCCCCCCCCCTCAACACACACCACCCCTCCCCCCCCTCCAAAATTCGCCCCCCCCCCCCCTCAAAAATCCCCCCCCACCTCAACACACACCACACCACACCACACCAACCCTCCCCTTCCCCCCTCCAAATTTCGCCTTCCCCTCAACACACACCACCCCACCCCTCCCCCCCCCCCAAAAATTCGCCCCCCCCGTCCAAATTTCGCCCCTTCCCCCCCCAAAAATTCCCCCCCCCCCCTCAACACACACCACACCACACCACCCCACACGACGCCTCCCCCCCCCTCAAAAATCCCCCCCCCCCCTCAACACACACCACACCACACCACCCCTCCCCCCCCCTCAAAAATCCCCCCCCTCAACACACACCACACCACCCCTCCCCTTCCCCCCCTCCGAATTTCGCCCGCCCCTCAACACACACCACCCCACCCCTCCCCCCCCCCCCGCCCCCAAAAAATTCGCCCCCCCCCCAACACACACCACCCCACCCCCCCCCCCCCCAAAAATTCGGCCACCCCCCTCAACACACACCACACCACACACCCCCTCCCCCCCTCCAAAATTTGCCCCCCCCCCCCCCCCCCCAAAAATTCGCGCCCCCCCCCCCCTCAATACACACCTCCCCACCCCCCCCCCCCCCTCAACAAACACCACACCACCCCTCCCCCCCCCTCAAAAATCCCCCCCCCCCCTCAACACACACCACACCACACCACCCCTCCCCCCCCCCCCCCCCCCCCAAAAAATCACCCCCCCGCCCCCCTCAACACACACCACCCCACCCCCCCCCCCCCACAACACACACCACACAACCCCTCCCCCCCCCTCAAAAATTCCCCGCCCCCCCCTCAACACACACCACACCACCCCTCCCCCCCCTCAAAAATCCCCCCCCCCCCTCAACACACACCACACCACACCACCCCTCCCCCCCCCCCCCCCCAAAAAATCCCCCCCCGCCCCCCTCAACACACACCACCCCACCCCCTCCCCCCCCACAACACACACCACACAACCCCTCCCCCCCCCTCAAAAATTCCCCGCCCCCCCCTCAACACACACCACACCACCCCTCCCCCCCCCTCAAAAATCCCCCCCCCCCTCAACACACACCACACCACACCACCCCTCCCCCCCCCCCCCAAAAAAATCCCCCCCCCGCCCCCCTCAACACACACCACCCCACCCCCCCCCCCACAACACACACCACACAACCCCTCCCCCCCCCCTCAAAAATTCCCCGCCCCCCCCTCAACACACACCACACCACCCCTCCCCCCCCCTCAAAAATCCCCCCCCCCCCCCTCCAAATTTTGCCCCCCCCCCCAAAAAATTGGCCCCCCCCCTCAACACACACCACACCACACCACCCCTCCCCCCCCCCTCCAAAATTCGCCCCCCCCCCCCCCCCCCCCCCCTCAACACACACCACCCCACCCCCCCCCTCAACACACACCACACCACCCCTCCCCCCCCCCTCAAAAATCCCCCCCCCCCTCAACACACACCACAACACCCCTCCCCCCCCGCCCCAAAAATTCGCCCCCCCCTCAACACACACCACACCACACCACCGCTCCCCCCCCCCCCCTCCAAAATTCGCCCCCCCCCCAAAAATTTCCCACCCCTCCCCCCTCAACACACACCACCCCACCCCCCCCCCCCAACACACACCACACCACCCCTCCCCCCCCCCCTCAACACACACCACACCACACCACCCCTCCCCCCCCCTCCAAAATTCGCCCCCCCCCCCCCCCCCTCAACACACACCACCCCACCCCCCCCCTCAACACACACCACACCACCCCTCCCCCCCAAAAAATTTGGCCACCCCCCTCAACACATACCACACCACACCACACCACCCCTCCCCCCCCCCCCCCCCAAAATTCGCCCCCCCCCCCTCAATACACACCTCCCCACCCTTCCCCCCCCCCCCGCCCCCAACACACACCACCCCTCCCCCCCCCCCAAAAATTCGCCCCCCCCCCCCCCCTCAATACACACCTCCCCACCCTTCCCCCCCCCCCTCAACACACACCACACCACACCACACCACCCCTCCCCTTCCCCCCCTCCAAATTTCGCCCCCCCCTCAACACACACCACCCCACCCCTCCCCCCCCCCCTCCAAATTTCGCCCCTTCTCCCCCCCAAAAATTCCCCCCCCCCCCCTCCCTCAACACACACCACACCACACCACCCCTCCCCCCCCCACCCCCCTCAACACACACCACCCCACACCACCCCTCCCCCCCCCAAAAATCCCCCCCCCCAACACACACCTCACCACCCCTCCCCCCCCCTCAAAAATTCCCCCCCCCCCCCCCCCTCAACACACAAAACACCACCCCTCCCCCCCCCCCCTCAAAACACACCACACCACACCACCCCTCCCCCCCCCCCCTCCAAATTTTGCCCCCCCCCCCCCCCCCCAAAAAAATTGGCCCCCCCCTCAACACACACCACACCACACCACCCCTCCCCCCCCCTCCAAAATTCGCCCCCCACCCCCCTCAACACACACCACCCCACACCTCCCCTCCCCCCCCCCAAAAATTTCCCCCCCCCCCCAACACACACCACCACATCCCCCCCCCCCCCTCAAAACACACCACACCACCCCTCCCCCCCCCTCAAAAATCCCCCCCCCCCCCCCTCAACACACAAAACACCACCCCTCCCCCCCCCCCCCCTCAAAAATCCCCCCCCCCAACACACACCACACCACACCACCCCTCCCCCCCCCCCTCCAAATTTTGCCCCCCCCCCCAAAAAATTGGCCCCCCCCTCAACACACACCACCCCTCCCCCCCCCTCCAAAATTCGCCCCCCCCACCCCTCAAAAATCCCCCCCCCCCCCCTCAACACACACCACACCAACCCTCCCCTTCCCCCCTCCAAATTTCGCCTTCCCCTCAACACACACCACCCCACCCCTCCCCCCCCCCCCCCCCCGTCCAAATTTCGCCCCTTCCCCCCCCAAAAATTCGCCCCCCCCCTCAACACACACCACCCCACACCACGCCTCCCCCCCCTCAAAAATTCCCCCCCCCCCCTCAACACACACCACACCACACCACCCCTCCCCCTCCCTCAAAAATCCCCCCCCCTCAACACACACCACACCACCCGTCCCCTTCCCCCCCTCCGAATTTCGCCCCCCCCTCAACACACTCCACCCCACCCCTCCCCCCCCCCCGCCCCCAAAAAATTCGCCCCCCCCCCCCAACACACACCACCCCACCCCCCCCCCCCCCCCCCAAAATTCGGCCACCCCCCTCAACACACACCACACCACACACCCCCTCCCCCCCTCCAAAATTTCCCCCCCCCCCCCCCCCCCGCCCCCAACACAAACCACCCCTCCCACCCCCCCCCAAAAATTCGCGCCCCCCCCCCCCCTCAATACACACCTCCCCACCCCCCCCCCCCTCAACAAACACCACACCACCCCTCCCCGCCCCCTCAAAAATCCCCTCCCCCCCCCCCTCAACACACACCACACCACCCCTCCCCCCCCCCCCCAAAAATCCCCCCCCCCCCCCCCCCCCAACACACACCACCCCAACCCCCCCCCCAACACACACCACACAACCGCTCCCCCCCCCTCAAAAATTCCCCGCCCCCCCCTCAACACACACCACACCACCCCGCCCCCCCCTCAACACACACCACACCACCCCTCCCCCCCCCCTCAACACACCCACACCACCCCACCTCTCCTCCAAAATTCTCCCCCCCCCCCCTCAACACACACCACACCACACCACCCCTCCCCCCCCCTCCAAAATTTGCCCCCCCACCCCCCGGCCCCAACACACACCACCCCTCCCCCCCCCTCCCAAAAATTCGCCCCCCCCCTCAATACACACCTCCCCACCCTTTCCCCCCCCCCCCTCAACACACACCACACCACCCCTCCCCCCCCCCCCCCCAAAAATCCCCCCCCCCCCCAACACACACCACCCCACCCCCCCCCCCAACACACACCACACAACCGCTCCCCCCCCTCAAAAATTCCCCGCCCCCCCCTCAACACACACCACACCACCCCGCCCCCCCCTCAACACACACCACACCACCCCTCCCCCCCCCCTCAACACACCCACACCACCCCACCTCTCCTCCAAAATTCTCCCCCCCCCCCTCAACACACACCACACCACACCACCCCTCCCCCCCCCTCCAAAATTTGCCCCCCACCCCCCGGCCCCAACACACACCACCCCTCCCCCCCCCCCCCAAAAATTCGCCCCCCCCCTCAATACACACCTCCCCACCCTTTCCCCCCCCCCCCTCAACACACACCACACCACCCCTCCCCCCCCTCTCAAAAATCCCCCCCCCCCCCCCTCAACACACACCACACCACCCCTCCCCTTCCCCCCCTCCAAATTTCGCCCACCCCTCAACACACATTACCCCACCCCTCCCCCCCCCCCCCAAAAATTCGCCCCCCCCCCCTCAACACACACCACCCCACACCACACCACCCCTCCCCCCCCCCAAAAAAATCCCCCCCCCCCCCGCCCTCAACACACACCACCCCCCCCCCCTCAACACACACCACACCACACCACCCCTCCCCCCCCCCCCCTCAAAAATCCCCCCCCCCCCTCAACACACACCACACCACACCACACCACACCACCCCTCCCCTTCCCCCCCTCGAAATTTCGCCCCCCCCTCAACACACACCACCCCACCCCTCCCCCCCCCCCGCCCCAAAAATTCGCCCCCCCCTCCAAATTTCGCCCCTTCCCCCCTCGTCACTCCCCCACCCAACCCAACCCCGCGCCACCCCCATGACACGGCACACCCCCCCACCCCACCGCACCCCCCCACGACGCCCCCCCCCCCCCGCACCCCACCTCGAAAAACCCCGCTCCCTCCACGCCACACCACAAATGCCTCCGAAAACCCTGCTCGACCCACCCCACCCCGCGTCACCCCCCCACGACATGGCGCACCCCCCACCCCACCGCACCCCCCAACGACGCCGCCCCGCACCCCACCTCGAAAAACCCCGCTCCCTCCATACCACCCCACCACGCCTCCGAAAACCCCGCTCGACCCACCCCACCTCGCGTCAGCCCCCCACGACACGGCACACCCCCCACACCCCACCGCACCCCCCCACGACGCGGCGCATATCCCCCCCCCCCCCCCCCGCACCCCACCTCGAAAAACCCCGCTCGACCCACCCAACCCCGCGTCACTCCCTCAGGACACGGCGCACCCCCCCACCCCACCGCACCCCCCCACGACGCCCCCCCGCACCCCACCTCGAAAAACCCCGCTCGACCCACCCAACCCCGCGTCACCCCCCCACGACACGGCGCACCCCCCCACCCCACCGCACCCCCCCACGACGCCCCCCCCCGCACCCCACCTCGAAAAACCCCGCTCCATCCACGCCACACCACCACGCCTCCGAAAACCCCGCTCGACCCACCCCACCCCGCGTCTCCCCCCCACGACACGGCGCACCCCCCACCCCACCGCACCCCCCAACGACGACGCCCCGCACCCCACCTCGAAAAACCCCGCTCCCTCCATACCACCCCACCACTCCTCCGAAAACCCCGCTCGACCCACCCCACCTCGCGTCAGCCCCCCACGACACGGCACACCCCCCACACCCCACCGCACCCCCCCACGACGCGGCGCATATCCCCCCCCCCCCCCCCGCACCCCACCTCGAAAAACCCCGCTCGACCCACCCAACCCCGCGTCACTCCCTCAGGACACGGCGCACCCCCCCACCCCACCGCACCCCCCCACGACGCCCCCCCGCACCCCACCTCGAAAAACCCCGCTCGACCCACCCAACCCCGCGTCACCCCCCCACGACACGGCGCACCCCCCCACCCCACCGCACCCCCCCACGACGCCCCCCCCCGCACCCCACCTCGAAAAACCCCGCTCCATCCACGCCACACCACCACGCCTCCGAAAACCCCGCTCGACCCACCCCACCCCGCGTCTCCCCCCCACGACACGGCGCACCCCCCACCCCACCGCACCCCCCAACGACGACGCCCCGCACCCCACCTCGAAAAACCCCGCTCCCTCCATACCACCCCACCACTCCTCCGAAAACCCCGCTCGACCCACCCCACCTCGCGTCAGCCCCCCACGACACGGCACACCCCCCACACCCCACCGCACCCCCCCACGACGCGGCGCATATCCCCCCCCCCCGCACCCCACCTCGAAAAACCCCACTCGACCCACCCAACCCCGCGTCACTCCCCCAGGACACGGCGCACCCCCCCACGACGCGGCGCATATCCCCCCCCCCCCCCCCGCACCCCACCTCAAAAAACCCCGCTCGACCCACCCCACCCCGCGTCACCCCCCCACGACACGGCGCACCCCCCCACCCCACCGCACCCCCCCACGACGCCCCCCCCCGCACCCCACCTCGAAAAACCCCGCTCCCTCCACGCCACACCACCACGCCTCCGAAAACCCCGCTCGACCCACCCCACCCCGCGTCTCCCCCCCACGACACGGCGCACCCCCCCACGACGCCCCCCCGCACCCCACCTCGGAAAACCGCGCTCCCTCCACAGCACCCCACCTCTCCTCCAAAAACCCCGCTCGACCACCCCCACCCCGCGTCACCCCCCAGGACGCCCCCCCGCACCCCACCTCGAAAAACCCCGCTCCCTCCACAGCACCCCACCTCTCCTCCAAAAACCCCGCTTGACCACCCCAACCCCGCGTCACTCCCCCACGACACGGCGCACCCCCCCACGACACGGCGCACCCCCCCACGACGCCCCCCCGCACCCCACCTCGGAAAACCGCGCTCCCTCCACAGCACCCCACCTCTCCTCCAAAAACCCCGCTCGACCACCCCCACCCCGCGTCACCCCCCAGGACGCCCCCCCGCACCCCACCTCGAAAAACCCCGCTCCCTCCACAGCACCCCACCTCTCCTCCAAAAACCCCGCTCGACCCACCCCACCCCGCTCGACCCACCCCACCCCGCGTCACCCCCCCCACGACACGGCGCACCCCCGCACCCCACCTCGAAAAACCCCGCTCCCTCCACAGCACCCCGCCACGCCTCCGAAAACCCCGCTCGACCCACCCCACCCCGCGTCACCCCCCACGACACGGCGCACCCCCCCACCCCACCGCACCCCCCCACGACGCCCCCCCGCACCCCACCTCGAAAAACCGCGCTCCCTCCACAGCACCCCACCTCTCCTCCAAAAACCCCGCTCGACCACCCCCACCCCGCGTCACCCCCCAGGACGCCCCCCCGCACCCCACCTCGAAAAACCCCGCTCCCTCCACAGCACCCCACCTCTCCTCCAAAAACCCCGCTTGACCACCCCAACCCCGCGTCACTCCCCCACGACACGGCGCACCCCCCCACCCCACCGCACCCCCCCACGACGCCCCCCCGCACCCCAGCTCGAAAAACCGCGCTCCCTCCACAGCACCCCACCTCTCCTCCAAAAACCCCGCTCGACCACCCCCACCCCGCGTCACCCCCCCACGACGCCCCCCCGCACTCCACCTCGAAAAACCCCGCTCCCTCCACAGCACCCCACCTCTCCTCCAAAAACCCCACCTCTCCTCCAAAAACCCCGCTTGACCACCCCAACCCCGCGTCACTCCCCCATGACACGGCGCACCCCCCCACGACGCCCCCCCCGCACCCCACCTCGAAAAACCCCGCTCCCTCCACACCACCCCGCCACGCCTCCAAAAAACCGCGCTCGACCCACCCCACCCCGCGTCACGGCGCACCCCCCACCCCACCGCACCCCCCCACGACGCCCCCCCCCCCCACCCCACCTCGAAAGACCGCGCTCCATCCACAGCACCCCACCTCTCCTCCAAAAACCCCGCTCGACCCACCCCACCCCGCGTCACCCCCCCACCACACGGCGCACCCCCCCACGACGCCCCCCCGCACCCCACCTCGAAAAACCCCGCTCCCTCCACAGCACCCCGCCACGCCTCCGAAAACCCCGCTCGACCCACCCCACCCCGCGTCACCCGCCACGACACGGCGCACCCCCCCACAACGCCCCCCCCGCACCCACCTCGAAAAACCCCGCTCCCTCCACGCCTCCGAAAACCCCGCTCGACCCACCCCACCCCGCGTCACCCCCCCCACGACACGGCGCACCCCCGCACCCCACCTCGAAAAACCCCGCTCCCTCCACAGCACCCCGCCACGCCTCCGAAAACCCCGCTCGACCCACCCCACCCCGCGTCACCCCCCACGACACGGCGCACCCCCCCACCCCACCGCACCCCCCCACGACGCCCCCCCCGCACCCCACCTCGAAAAACCCCGCTCCCTCCACGCCTCCGAAAACCCCGCTCGACCCACCCCACCCCGCGTCACCCCCCCACGACGCCCCCGCGCACCCCACCTCGGAAAACCCGCTGCATCCACACCACCCCACCCCGCGTCACGGCACACCCCACCGCACCCCCCCTCGACGCGGCGCATCCCCCCCGCACCCCACCTCGAAAAACCCCGCTCCATCGACACGACCCCGCCACGCCTCCAAAAACCCCGCTCGACCCAGCCCACCCCGCGTCACCCCCCCACGACACGGCGCACCCTCCACCCCACCGCACCCCCCGACGACGCGGCGTATCCCCCGCGCACCCCACCTCCAAAAACCC
>NC_141150.1:146477635-146492635 GCF_053477565.2 Lygodium microphyllum | reverse complement strand
GTCTCATGCGCAAGAAAAGAAGGCAGGCTCTAGATCTATCCGTACATGCCAAGCCAACTTGAAATTTCAGGCCCTTGATGGCCAGATCAATCTCTACGCAGAACATGAAAGCCTGTCTGGTCCATTGCATAGCGTTGAACCTTCGGGCTTGCATTGCGAAGGTTATGTCCCCCGCCGTAGTCACGTCGAACTGGCCCTGTATGGCCTGAAAAGACAAGAAGGTTCCCATCTGCTCAAGCAACTCTCGGTAAGGGGCCACCACGCCTCGCTTTGCTTCAGAAATGGGCCTGAACATGCCCGGATCCGTCTTGACAGCACGCGCGGGAGCTAAGCCTTCACACCTCGCCCCCTTCTTCATTGCTTGCTCCTTGAAGAGCCGGATCTGCATGGAACTCATAGGAGTGTGAAGCCTCCTTGCCTCCTCCTTGGTTTCATCTCGTAGTCTTTCGGCCACTTTGATTCCGCCAAGATGGTTGCATCCCTTAGGCCCAGAGACCAGAATGGGCTTGACTGCGCACGTGGGTTTCCTTGACTCATGAGCCTCCCTGAAACTCACCTTTTGGGTTCGCCTCCTGAAGACACACTTGCCATGGTTGGACCACACTCGGAGCTCCCCAGCACTCCCAATCTTTAAGCCGCGTGAGGGTCTGTTACCCTCGGATTCGGCCTTTGCTCCTCGTTTGCTGCATGAGGGCTTTGTACCCTCTGACTTAGCCATTGAAGCACAAGTTAACTCCTCCTCGGTTTCGCAGCAGTGGGACTTCACTTTCTTGCGAAAGCTAACCCGTTGTCGCCCGCTAGCCGATTCGGATTCAAGGGGCATCGGACTCGACAAGGTTGTCTCCTCCTTTGCCCCATAGACAATTGCATGGTTCACAGGTTTCCACATCTTCCTCCTCTTCCTCTTCTCACCACTTCCTTCCTCTCCATCACGCTTCCTCCTCATCTCCTCACTACTCCTCTCTTCCTCAACTCTCCTCTTCCTCTCCTTCTTCACCCAACGTGCAACCATTCGTTTACCCTCCCGGCGCAAGGAGCCATCCTCATCACACAAGGCCATTCTTTTACCCTCGCGGCTAACGAGCTCCTCCCCATCATCCTCAACACATCCGGCCATTCGTTTACCCTCGCGGCTCACGAGCTCCTCCCCATCATCCTCAACACATCCGGCCATTCGTTTACCCTCGCGGCTCACGAGCTTCTCTCCATCCTCCTCAACACACCCGGCCATTCGTTTACCCTCGCGGCTCACGAGCTTTGCACAAGGGTTGCCCGTTCGTTTATCCTCCCGGCGCAAGGAGTCTTCCCCACTCTCAACACATCCGGCCATTTGTTTAACCTCGCGGCTCACGAGCTTAGCACAAGGGTTGCCCGTTCGTTTATCCTCCCGGCGCAAGGAGTCTTCCCCATCCTCAACACATTCGGCCATTCGTTTACCCTCGCGGCTCACGAGCTTAGCACAAGGGTTGCCCGTTCGTTTATCCTCCCGGCGCAAGGAGTCTTCCCCATCCTCAATCTTCATCTTCTTATCTGCATCCGAAAAAACACAAGGCACCAGTTCGTTTATACTCGCTGGCCCCGACGAGTCCTCCTTACCCTTCCCTACTCCTACACACACTTCCGCATTCTTACTTAGCATACAAGATGGTCCCAGTTCGTTTATGCTCGCTGGGCCGGACGAGCCTTCCTTCTCCTCTCCTACTCCTACCTTCCTTCCCACACCATTCCTACATACCTTCTTATCTACTTTACTCTGTAAAACGCGGGGCTCCAGTTCGTTTATACTCGCTGGGCTAGACGAGTCTTCCTTCACCTCCTCCTCTCCAACACAACTCAAAAACCGAGAAATACAAGGCTCCAGTTCATTTATACTCGCTGGGCCAAACGAGTCTTCCTTCTCCTCCCCTACTCCAACACATCTCAAAACACCGTCTTCTTCTTTCTTCTCATCCGTACAAGATAGCTTACAAGGCACCAGTTCTTTTATACTCGCTGGGTTCGACGAGTCTTCCTTCTTCCCTCCTACCTTGACACCCCTCAAAACTTCCTTATCTCCTAACTCCGCACGCCTCAACTGGCTACTATTTCTCATCTTCGTATCTATACATGGTAAAATACAAGGCACCAGTTCGTTTATGCTCGCTGGGCCGGACGAGCCTTCCTTCCCTTCCTTCCCTTCAGCACACTTTGACTTAACACCACGTTTCAGCACTTCATCTTCTTTCCTCTTTTCTTTCCTCTTCCCCTTCTCTCCTATCTCTTCTAGTACATAGGGCATATAGCCCCGCAGCATATCCTTGACACAAGATTTTGACTTAGCCTCTTCGGCCTCGTCTACCTCCTCAATCAACACCCCATCCACAACACACCTCCTTCCACTTCCTTCCCCGAACGCCATATTCTTCTTCAAGTTTGTCTCCTTCAGCACTCTTTGCCTCATCACGGAATCCGCATTCTGCCTCTCCGGCACACCCCTCTCATCAACCACATTTTTCTTCAAACCAAGGGCCGGCGTTTTTGCCTTAGCCCGCATCCCCTCCTTCTTCAACATACCCCGCTCCTTCAGCCCCTTTTGCATAATCTTCATTAAACTCATGAACTGGGCCTTCGTAGCCCGCCGCTTCTCCTCATCCCCCTCATCCTCGCTCTCTTCTTCATCCTCTTCTTCAGCTTCAGAGCTCGAACTCGGCTCGACACATTTCAAAGGCATAGACCGCCGTGGCGGCACATTCACAAGCTTAGGCATAGATTTTCTCAACTCGGCATCCTCCACTTTTCTCTTCTCCTCTCCTTTCTTGCTCCCACGTTCCTCATCTGCCCCTCTTCTCTCCACACATTCTCCTTGCATAGATTTCTTCATCTCAGCACCATTTCTTTTCTTCTTCTCCACCTCCTTCTCACTCCCACTTTCCTTCATCTCGCTCCTCCTCACCACCCTTTCTCTTCTTTCTCCTGGCATTCCACCATAAGCAATAGACATTCCATAATCCAAAGAAAAATTTCTCCTTAGTTCGCTCTCCACCTCCAGCGCATCCCACTCTTCTACCTTTGTTCTCTTTGCAATCCATTTTTCGATATCTTCGTTCAGATCCGTCAAGTCCTCTTTCAGCTCCTCTTGATCCTCTTCCATCTTCCCCACCTTCTTCCTCAACTCACCTTTTGCCTTCTCACCCCCTGCCTCCATCTTCTTCTTCAACCCCCTTATCTCCTCTCCCAACTCAAAGAAATCTTCAATAAGCCTTCTTTTTTTTCTGTAAAAATTCTCCACCACCTCGATCTTTTGTGCTTGTAAGGTACCCTTCGAAGTTTTTCCATTACGCCTCAGCCCAGGCTCCCCAACACGATGGTTTGCACACGCCACCCGTGAGGGCGGCTCTGATACCAAGTGTGATGGTCCAACCCTCAGAGACCCTTCCGGGACCCTTTCGGGACCCCGTCTAGGCCCCGGGGCGGCTCTAGACCCTTTCTGGAAACTTTGCATTTTGACCCCGGAACGCGTCACGGGGCACCTCAACACGTCACGGAACACGTCACGGAACGCGACACGGAATGGAACACGACGCGAGGATTTACCAAAGGGCCCATCTTGGGGGCTTTACGTCATATTCATAGCTAGGAAGCATTTACAAGCTTGCACGGGCTCAGCAAGGGACCATGTCACGGAGGGTGGGTGGAGCTATCAACGCGCATCAACACGACGCCCAAACCGTGGGTGAGGGAGCTACAAGGAGTACTCCCTCATAGGTGTTTTCGGCTCCAACGGCAAGGCATACCTACAAAGCCCGAAATTTTCCTTGGGGGGGGGGAGGGCGCCTCGCGACATGGCGTGTTGAGGGGGGAGGGGGGGCCGAATTTTGGAGGGGGGGGGGGGGGGGGGGGGGGGCGCCGAATTTTGAAGGTGGGGGGGGGGGGGGGGGCCGAATTTTTGAGGGGGGGTGGGGGGGAGGGGGGGGGGGGAAGGGGGGGGGCCGAATTTTTGAGGGGGGGGGGGGGGGGGGGGGGGGGTTGGTGTGTGTAGAGAGGGGCCGAATTTTGAAGGGGGGGGGGGGGGGGGGCCGAATTTTTGAGGGGGGGTGGGGGGGGAGGGGGGGGGGGGAGGGGGGGGGCCGAATTTTTGAGGGGGGGGGGGAGGGGGGGGGGCGAATTTTTGAGGGGGGGTGGGGGGGGGAGGGGTGGTGTGGTGTGTGTTGAGAGGGGGGGGGGGGGGGGGGGCAGAATTTTTGAGCGGGCGTCATGGTGGGTGGGTGGGTGTGTTAAGGGGAGGGGAGCACGTCGCGTCGTCATGTCAACACACACCACACCACCCCTCCCCCCCCTCAAAAATCACCCCCCCTCAACACACACCACACCACCCCTCCCCTTCCCCCCCTCCAAATTTCGCCCCCCCCTCAAAACACACCACCCCACCCCTCCCCCCCCCCCCGCCCCCAAAAAATTCGCCCCCCCCCCCAACACACACCACCCCACCCCCCCCCCCCCCAAAAAATTCGGCCACCCCCCTCAACACACACCACACCACACCACACCACCCCTCCCCCCCCCCCCCCAAAAATTCGCCCACCCCCCCCCTCAATACACACCTCCCCACCCTTCCCCCCCCCCCCGCCCCCAACACACACCACCCCTCCCCCCCCCCCCAAAAATTCGCCCCCCCCCCTCAATACACACCTCCCCACCCTTCCCCCCCCCCCTCAACACACACCACACCACACCACACCACCCCTCCCCTTCCCCCCCTCCAAATTTCGCCCCCCCCTCAACACACACCACCCCACCCCTCCCCCCCCCTCCAAATTTCGCCCCTTCTCCCCCCCAAAAATTCGCCCCCCCCCCCCCCCCCCCCTCAACACACACCACACCACACCACCCCTCCCCCCCCCCCACCCCCCTCAACACACACCAACCCACACCACCCCTCCCCCCCCCAAAAATCCCCCCCCCCCCCCTCAACACACACCACCCCACCCCCCCCCCCCCAACACACACCACACCACCCCTCCCCCCCCCTCAAAAATTCCCCCCCCCCCCTCAACACACAAAACACCACCCCTCCCCCCCCCCCTCCAAATTTTGCCCCCCCCCCTCAACACACACCACACCACACCACCCCTCCCCCCCCTCCAAAATTCACCCCCCACCCCCCTCAACACACACCACCCCACACCTCCCCTCCCCCCCCCCCAAAAATTCCCCCCCCCCCTCAACACACACCACCACATCCCCCCCCCTCAAAAATCCCCCCCCCCCTCAACACACAAAACACCACCCCTCCCCCCCCCCCTCAAAAATCCCCCCCCCCCCCAACACACACCACACCACACCACACCACACCTCCCCCCCCCCTCCAAATTTTGCCCCCCCCCCCCCCCAAAAAATTGGCCCCCCCCCTCAACACACACCACCCCTCCCCCCCCTCCAAAATTCGCCCCCCCCCCCCCCTCAAAAATCCCCCCCCACCTCAACACACACCACACCACACCACACCAACCCTCCCCTTCCCCCCTCCAAATTTCGCCTTCCCCTCAACACACACCACCCCACCCCTCCCCCCCCCCCAAAAATTCGCCCCCCCCGTCCAAATTTCGCCCCTTCCCCCCCCAAAAATTCCCCCCCCCCCCCTCAACACACACCACACCACACCACCCCACACGACGCCTCCCCCCCCCTCAAAAATCCCCCCCCCCCCTCAACACACACCACACCACACCACCCCTCCCCCCCCCTCAAAAATCCCCCCCCTCAACACACACCACACCACCCCTCCCCTTCCCCCCCTCCGAATTTCGCCCGCCCCTCAACACACACCACCCCACCCCTCCCCCCCCCCCCGCCCCCAAAAAATTCGCCCCCCCCCCAACACACACCACCCCACCCCCCCCCCCCCCAAAAATTCGGCCACCCCCCTCAACACACACCACACCACACACCCCCTCCCCCCCTCCAAAATTTGCCCCCCCCCCCCCCCCCCCAAAAATTCGCGCCCCCCCCCCCTCAATACACACCTCCCCACCCCCCCCCCCCCCTCAACAAACACCACACCACCCCTCCCCCCCCCTCAAAAATCCCCCCCCCCCCTCAACACACACCACACCACACCACCCCTCCCCCCCCCCCCCCCCCCCCCAAAAAATCACCCCCCCGCCCCCCTCAACACACACCACCCCACCCCCCCCCCCCCACAACACACACCACACAACCCCTCCCCCCCCCTCAAAAATTCCCCGCCCCCCCCTCAACACACACCACACCACCCCTCCCCCCCCTCAAAAATCCCCCCCCCCCCTCAACACACACCACACCACACCACCCCTCCCCCCCCCCCCCCCCAAAAAATCCCCCCCCGCCCCCCTCAACACACACCACCCCACCCCCTCCCCCCCCACAACACACACCACACAACCCCTCCCCCCCCCTCAAAAATTCCCCGCCCCCCCCTCAACACACACCACACCACCCCTCCCCCCCCCTCAAAAATCCCCCCCCCCCTCAACACACACCACACCACACCACCCCTCCCCCCCCCCCCCAAAAAAATCCCCCCCCCGCCCCCCTCAACACACACCACCCCACCCCCCCCCCCACAACACACACCACACAACCCCTCCCCCCCCCCTCAAAAATTCCCCGCCCCCCCCTCAACACACACCACACCACCCCTCCCCCCCCCCTCAAAAATCCCCCCCCCCCCCCCTCCAAATTTTGCCCCCCCCCCCAAAAAATTGGCCCCCCCCCTCAACACACACCACACCACACCACCCCTCCCCCCCCCCTCCAAAATTCGCCCCCCCCCCCCCCCCCCCCCCCCTCAACACACACCACCCCACCCCCCCCCTCAACACACACCACACCACCCCTCCCCCCCCCCTCAAAAATCCCCCCCCCCTCAACACACACCACAACACCCCTCCCCCCCCGCCCCAAAAATTCGCCCCCCCCTCAACACACACCACACCACACCACCGCTCCCCCCCCCCCCCTCCAAAATTCGCCCCCCCCCCAAAAATTTCCCACCCCTCCCCCCTCAACACACACCACCCCACCCCCCCCCCCCAACACACACCACACCACCCCTCCCCCCCCCCCTCAACACACACCACACCACACCACCCCTCCCCCCCCCTCCAAAATTCGCCCCCCCCCCCCCCCCCTCACCACCACCACCCCACCCCCCCCCTCAACACACACCACACCACCCCTCCCCCCCAAAAAATTTGGCCACCCCCCTCAACACATACCACACCACACCACACCACCCCTCCCCCCCCCCCCCCCCAAAATTCGCCCCCCCCCCCTCAATACACACCTCCCCACCCTTCCCCCCCCCCCCGCCCCCAACACACACCACCCCTCCCCCCCCCCCAAAAATTCGCCCCCCCCCCCCCCCTCAATACACACCTCCCCACCCTTCCCCCCCCCCCTCAACACACACCACACCACACCACACCACCCCTCCCCTTCCCCCCCTCCAAATTTCGCCCCCCCCTCAACACACACCACCCCACCCCTCCCCCCCCCCCTCCAAATTTCGCCCCTTCTCCCCCCCAAAAATTCCCCCCCCCCCCCTCCCTCAACACACACCACACCACACCACCCCTCCCCCCCCCACCCCCCTCAACACACACCACCCCACACCACCCCTCCCCCCCCCAAAAATCCCCCCCCCCAACACACACCTCACCACCCCTCCCCCCCCCCTCAAAAATTCCCCCCCCCCCCCCCCCCTCAACACACAAAACACCACCCCTCCCCCCCCCCCTCAAAACACACCACACCACACCACCCCTCCCCCCCCCCCTCCAAATTTTGCCCCCCCCCCCCCCCCCAAAAAAATTGGCCCCCCCCTCAACACACACCACACCACACCACCCCTCCCCCCCCCTCCAAAATTCGCCCCCCACCCCCCTCAACACACACCACCCCACACCTCCCCTCCCCCCCCCCAAAAATTTCCCCCCCCCCCCAACACACACCACCACATCCCCCCCCCCCCCCCAAAACACACCACACCACCCCTCCCCCCCCCCTCAAAAATCCCCCCCCCCCCCCCTCAACACACAAAACACCACCCCTCCCCCCCCCCCCCCTCAAAAATCCCCCCCCCCAACACACACCACACCACACCACCCCTCCCCCCCCCCCTCCAAATTTTGCCCCCCCCCCCAAAAAATTGGCCCCCCCCTCAACACACACCACCCCTCCCCCCCCCTCCAAAATTCGCCCCCCCCACCCCTCAAAAATCCCCCCCCCCCCCCTCAACACACACCACACCAACCCTCCCCTTCCCCCCTCCAAATTTCGCCTTCCCCTCAACACACACCACCCCACCCCTCCCCCCCCCCCCCCCCCGTCCAAATTTCGCCCCTTCCCCCCCCAAAAATTCGCCCCCCCCCTCAACACACACCACCCCACACCACGCCTCCCCCCCCTCAAAAATTCCCCCCCCCCCCTCAACACACACCACACCACACCACCCCTCCCCCTCCCTCAAAAATCCCCCCCCCCTCAACACACACCACACCACCCGTCCCCTTCCCCCCCTCCGAATTTCGCCCCCCCCTCAACACACTCCACCCCACCCCTCCCCCCCCCCGCCCCCAAAAAATTCGCCCCCCCCCCCCAACACACACCACCCCACCCCCCCCCCCCCCCCCCAAAATTCGGCCACCCCCCTCAACACACACCACACCACACACCCCCTCCCCCCCTCCAAAATTTCCCCCCCCCCCCCCCCCCCCGCCCCCAACACAAACCACCCCTCCCACCCCCCCCCAAAAATTCGCGCCCCCCCCCCCCCTCAATACACACCTCCCCACCCCCCCCCCCCTCAACAAACACCACACCACCCCTCCCCGCCCCCTCAAAAATCCCCTCCCCCCCCCCCTCAACACACACCACACCACCCCTCCCCCCCCCCCCCAAAAATCCCCCCCCCCCCCCCCCCCCCAACACACACCACCCCAACCCCCCCCCCAACACACACCACACAACCGCTCCCCCCCCCTCAAAAATTCCCCGCCCCCCCCTCAACACACACCACACCACCCCGCCCCCCCCTCAACACACACCACACCACCCCTCCCCCCCCCCTCAACACACCCACACCACCCCACCTCTCCTCCAAAATTCTCCCCCCCCCCCTCAACACACACCACACCACACCACCCCTCCCCCCCCCTCCAAAATTTGCCCCCCCACCCCCCGGCCCCAACACACACCACCCCTCCCCCCCCCTCCCAAAAATTCGCCCCCCCCCTCAATACACACCTCCCCACCCTTTCCCCCCCCCCCCTCAACACACACCACACCACCCCTCCCCCCCCCCCCCCCCAAAAATCCCCCCCCCCCCCAACACACACCACCCCACCCCCCCCCCCAACACACACCACACAACCGCTCCCCCCCCTCAAAAATTCCCCGCCCCCCCCTCAACACACACCACACCACCCCGCCCCCCCCTCAACACACACCACACCACCCCTCCCCCCCCCCTCAACACACCCACACCACCCCACCTCTCCTCCAAAATTCTCCCCCCCCCCCTCAACACACACCACACCACACCACCCCTCCCCCCCCCTCCAAAATTTGCCCCCCACCCCCCGGCCCCAACACACACCACCCCTCCCCCCCCCCCCCAAAAATTCGCCCCCCCCCTCAATACACACCTCCCCACCCTTTCCCCCCCCCCCCTCAACACACACCACACCACCCCTCCCCCCCCTCTCAAAAATCCCCCCCCCCCCCCCTCAACACACACCACACCACCCCTCCCCTTCCCCCCCTCCAAATTTCGCCCACCCCTCAACACACATTACCCCACCCCTCCCCCCCCCCCCCCAAAAATTCGCCCCCCCCCCCTCAACACACACCACCCCACACCACACCACCCCTCCCCCCCCCCAAAAAAATCCCCCCCCCCCCCGCCCTCAACACACACCACCCCCCCCCCCTCAACACACACCACACCACACCACCCCTCCCCCCCCCCCCCTCAAAAATCCCCCCCCCCCCTCAACACACACCACACCACACCACACCACACCACCCCTCCCCTTCCCCCCCTCGAAATTTCGCCCCCCCCTCAACACACACCACCCCACCCCTCCCCCCCCCCGCCCCAAAAATTCGCCCCCCCCTCCAAATTTCGCCCCTTCCCCCCTCGTCACTCCCCCACCCAACCCAACCCCGCGCCACCCCCATGACACGGCACACCCCCCCACCCCACCGCACCCCCCCACGACGCCCCCCCCCCCCCGCACCCCACCTCGAAAAACCCCGCTCCCTCCACGCCACACCACAAATGCCTCCGAAAACCCTGCTCGACCCACCCCACCCCGCGTCACCCCCCCACGACATGGCGCACCCCCCACCCCACCGCACCCCCCAACGACGCCGCCCCGCACCCCACCTCGAAAAACCCCGCTCCCTCCATACCACCCCACCACGCCTCCGAAAACCCCGCTCGACCCACCCCACCTCGCGTCAGCCCCCCACGACACGGCACACCCCCCACACCCCACCGCACCCCCCCACGACGCGGCGCATATCCCCCCCCCCCCCCCCCGCACCCCACCTCGAAAAACCCCGCTCGACCCACCCAACCCCGCGTCACTCCCTCAGGACACGGCGCACCCCCCCACCCCACCGCACCCCCCCACGACGCCCCCCCGCACCCCACCTCGAAAAACCCCGCTCGACCCACCCAACCCCGCGTCACCCCCCCACGACACGGCGCACCCCCCCACCCCACCGCACCCCCCCACGACGCCCCCCCCCGCACCCCACCTCGAAAAACCCCGCTCCATCCACGCCACACCACCACGCCTCCGAAAACCCCGCTCGACCCACCCCACCCCGCGTCTCCCCCCCACGACACGGCGCACCCCCCACCCCACCGCACCCCCCAACGACGACGCCCCGCACCCCACCTCGAAAAACCCCGCTCCCTCCATACCACCCCACCACTCCTCCGAAAACCCCGCTCGACCCACCCCACCTCGCGTCAGCCCCCCACGACACGGCACACCCCCCACACCCCACCGCACCCCCCCACGACGCGGCGCATATCCCCCCCCCCCCCCCCCGCACCCCACCTCGAAAAACCCCGCTCGACCCACCCAACCCCGCGTCACTCCCTCAGGACACGGCGCACCCCCCCACCCCACCGCACCCCCCCACGACGCCCCCCCGCACCCCACCTCGAAAAACCCCGCTCGACCCACCCAACCCCGCGTCACCCCCCCACGACACGGCGCACCCCCCCACCCCACCGCACCCCCCCACGACGCCCCCCCCCGCACCCCACCTCGAAAAACCCCGCTCCATCCACGCCACACCACCACGCCTCCGAAAACCCCGCTCGACCCACCCCACCCCGCGTCTCCCCCCCACGACACGGCGCACCCCCCACCCCACCGCACCCCCCAACGACGACGCCCCGCACCCCACCTCGAAAAACCCCGCTCCCTCCATACCACCCCACCACTCCTCCGAAAACCCCGCTCGACCCACCCCACCTCGCGTCAGCCCCCCACGACACGGCACACCCCCCACACCCCACCGCACCCCCCCACGACGCGGCGCATATCCCCCCCCCCCGCACCCCACCTCGAAAAACCCCACTCGACCCACCCAACCCCGCGTCACTCCCCCAGGACACGGCGCACCCCCCCACGACGCGGCGCATATCCCCCCCCCCCCCCCCGCACCCCACCTCAAAAAACCCCGCTCGACCCACCCCACCCCGCGTCACCCCCCCACGACACGGCGCACCCCCCCACCCCACCGCACCCCCCCACGACGCCCCCCCCCGCACCCCACCTCGAAAAACCCCGCTCCCTCCACGCCACACCACCACGCCTCCGAAAACCCCGCTCGACCCACCCCACCCCGCGTCTCCCCCCCACGACACGGCGCACCCCCCCACGACGCCCCCCCGCACCCCACCTCGGAAAACCGCGCTCCCTCCACAGCACCCCACCTCTCCTCCAAAAACCCCGCTCGACCACCCCCACCCCGCGTCACCCCCCAGGACGCCCCCCCGCACCCCACCTCGAAAAACCCCGCTCCCTCCACAGCACCCCACCTCTCCTCCAAAAACCCCGCTTGACCACCCCAACCCCGCGTCACTCCCCCACGACACGGCGCACCCCCCCACGACACGGCGCACCCCCCCACGACGCCCCCCCGCACCCCACCTCGGAAAACCGCGCTCCCTCCACAGCACCCCACCTCTCCTCCAAAAACCCCGCTCGACCACCCCCACCCCGCGTCACCCCCCAGGACGCCCCCCCGCACCCCACCTCGAAAAACCCCGCTCCCTCCACAGCACCCCACCTCTCCTCCAAAAACCCCGCTCGACCCACCCCACCCCGCTCGACCCACCCCACCCCGCGTCACCCCCCCCACGACACGGCGCACCCCCGCACCCCACCTCGAAAAACCCCGCTCCCTCCACAGCACCCCGCCACGCCTCCGAAAACCCCGCTCGACCCACCCCACCCCGCGTCACCCCCCACGACACGGCGCACCCCCCCACCCCACCGCACCCCCCCACGACGCCCCCCCGCACCCCACCTCGAAAAACCGCGCTCCCTCCACAGCACCCCACCTCTCCTCCAAAAACCCCGCTCGACCACCCCCACCCCGCGTCACCCCCCAGGACGCCCCCCCGCACCCCACCTCGAAAAACCCCGCTCCCTCCACAGCACCCCACCTCTCCTCCAAAAACCCCGCTTGACCACCCCAACCCCGCGTCACTCCCCCACGACACGGCGCACCCCCCCACCCCACCGCACCCCCCCACGACGCCCCCCCGCACCCCAGCTCGAAAAACCGCGCTCCCTCCACAGCACCCCACCTCTCCTCCAAAAACCCCGCTCGACCACCCCCACCCCGCGTCACCCCCCCACGACGCCCCCCCGCACTCCACCTCGAAAAACCCCGCTCCCTCCACAGCACCCCACCTCTCCTCCAAAAACCCCACCTCTCCTCCAAAAACCCCGCTTGACCACCCCAACCCCGCGTCACTCCCCCATGACACGGCGCACCCCCCCACGACGCCCCCCCCGCACCCCACCTCGAAAAACCCCGCTCCCTCCACACCACCCCGCCACGCCTCCAAAAAACCGCGCTCGACCCACCCCACCCCGCGTCACGGCGCACCCCCCACCCCACCGCACCCCCCCACGACGCCCCCCCCCCCCACCCCACCTCGAAAGACCGCGCTCCATCCACAGCACCCCACCTCTCCTCCAAAAACCCCGCTCGACCCACCCCACCCCGCGTCACCCCCCCACCACACGGCGCACCCCCCCACGACGCCCCCCCGCACCCCACCTCGAAAAACCCCGCTCCCTCCACAGCACCCCGCCACGCCTCCGAAAACCCCGCTCGACCCACCCCACCCCGCGTCACCCGCCACGACACGGCGCACCCCCCCACAACGCCCCCCCCGCACCCACCTCGAAAAACCCCGCTCCCTCCACGCCTCCGAAAACCCCGCTCGACCCACCCCACCCCGCGTCACCCCCCCCACGACACGGCGCACCCCCGCACCCCACCTCGAAAAACCCCGCTCCCTCCACAGCACCCCGCCACGCCTCCGAAAACCCCGCTCGACCCACCCCACCCCGCGTCACCCCCCACGACACGGCGCACCCCCCCACCCCACCGCACCCCCCCACGACGCCCCCCCCGCACCCCACCTCGAAAAACCCCGCTCCCTCCACGCCTCCGAAAACCCCGCTCGACCCACCCCACCCCGCGTCACCCCCCCACGACGCCCCCGCGCACCCCACCTCGGAAAACCCGCTGCATCCACACCACCCCACCCCGCGTCACGGCACACCCCACCGCACCCCCCCTCGACGCGGCGCATCCCCCCCGCACCCCACCTCGAAAAACCCCGCTCCATCGACACGACCCCGCCACGCCTCCAAAAACCCCGCTCGACCCAGCCCACCCCGCGTCACCCCCCCACGACACGGCGCACCCTCCACCCCACCGCACCCCCCGACGACGCGGCGTATCCCCCGCGCACCCCACCTCCAAAAACCCCGCTCGACCCACGGCACGTCACCTCACCCCCCCACGACATGGCACACCCTCCCTCTTTAGAAATCGCGCTCCGCAATGACACGGCACACACACCCCACTGCACACGACCCCCTCCCGCGACACGGAACCTTCCACCCCCCGACGGACCTCCTCAAGAAACCCCCCCACGACATGGCACCCCCCCGCGACATGGCACACCCTCCCTCCTCAGAAATCCCCGCTCCAACAACCCGCCCGCGCAACATGGCACGCCCTCCCTCCTCGGAAAAACCCCGCTCCACCGAACCCCCCCACAACATGGCACACCCTCCGCTCCCAAAATACCTCGCATCTTGAGGAGGGGGTATCACGTGAGAGCGAGGCAGAGGGAGGGGCCAGGCACGACGTACGCAAAGACAATCGCGACGAGGAGAGGAGGCGCCGCGTCATGGCAAGGCGAGGGGGTTTCCTACCACGATGTCAGCGTTGGAGAGTCGAGACGTGATCCGAGGGGATTTCCATGCCACGGTCTCGAAACAAGCATGCAAAAGGGTGCAGCACCAGGACTTCCCGGGAGGTCACCCATCCCAGTACTGTTCTGGCCCAAGCGCGCTTAACTGCGGAGTTCTGATGGGATCCGGTGTATTAGCGCTGGTGTGACCGCACCACAAACACAAAGGAATTCCAAAGAGCTCTTGTATACTCGGAAAGTGGCACGAGAGAGCCCAAGAGCGAGGCATGGCGGCATGCCATGCCGCTCATGCCACGGAGGACGCGACTAAACGCGAACCCTAAACCCCGCGCACATGGAGGCGACGCACAAAAGATTGAATGCCGCCGTCGCGTGCCATTTCTAACACGAAGGGCAAGCATCCACGTGAAGAGCACCCCGTGCACACATAGGCGACGACGTAGAAAAGATCGAGCCGCAGAATACGTGCCACGGAGGACACGCGCCCACGG
>NC_141150.1:146460135-146467635 GCF_053477565.2 Lygodium microphyllum | reverse complement strand
CCACCCCTCCCCCCCCCCCCCCCCAAAAAATCCCCCCCCGCCCCCCTCAACACACACCACCCCACCCCCTCCCCCCCCACAACACACACCACACAACCCCTCCCCCCCCCTCAAAAATTCCCCGCCCCCCCCTCAACACACACCACACCACCCCTCCCCCCCCCTCAAAAATCCCCCCCCCCCTCAACACACACCACACCACACCACCCCTCCCCCCCCCCCCCAAAAAAATCCCCCCCCCGCCCCCCTCAACACACACCACCCCACCCCCCCCCCCACAACACACACCACACAACCCCTCCCCCCCCCCTCAAAAATTCCCCGCCCCCCCCTCAACACACACCACACCACCCCTCCCCCCCCCTCAAAAATCCCCCCCCCCCCCCTCCAAATTTTGCCCCCCCCCCCAAAAAATTGGCCCCCCCCCTCAACACACACCACACCACACCACCCCTCCCCCCCCCCCTCCAAAATTCGCCCCCCCCCCCCCCCCCCCCCCCTCAACACACACCACCCCACCCCCCCCCTCAACACACACCACACCACCCCTCCCCCCCCCCTCAAAAATCCCCCCCCCCCTCAACACACACCACAACACCCCTCCCCCCCCGCCCCAAAAATTCGCCCCCCCCTCAACACACACCACACCACACCACCGCTCCCCCCCCCCCCCTCCAAAATTCGCCCCCCCCCCAAAAATTTCCCACCCCTCCCCCCTCAACACACACCACCCCACCCCCCCCCCCCAACACACACCACACCACCCCTCCCCCCCCCCCTCAACACACACCACACCACACCACCCCTCCCCCCCCCTCCAAAATTCGCCCCCCCCCCCCCCCCCTCAACACACACCACCCCACCCCCCCCCTCAACACACACCACACCACCCCTCCCCCCCAAAAAATTTGGCCACCCCCCTCAACACATACCACACCACACCACACCACCCCTCCCCCCCCCCCCCCCCAAAATTCGCCCCCCCCCCCTCAATACACACCTCCCCACCCTTCCCCCCCCCCCCGCCCCCAACACACACCACCCCTCCCCCCCCCCCAAAAATTCGCCCCCCCCCCCCCCCTCAATACACACCTCCCCACCCTTCCCCCCCCCCCTCAACACACACCACACCACACCACACCACCCCTCCCCTTCCCCCCCTCCAAATTTCGCCCCCCCCTCAACACACACCACCCCACCCCTCCCCCCCCCCCTCCAAATTTCGCCCCTTCTCCCCCCCAAAAATTCCCCCCCCCCCCCTCCCTCAACACACACCACACCACACCACCCCTCCCCCCCCCACCCCCCTCAACACACACCACCCCACACCACCCCTCCCCCCCCCAAAAATCCCCCCCCCCAACACACACCTCACCACCCCTCCCCCCCCCTCAAAAATTCCCCCCCCCCCCCCCCCCTCAACACACAAAACACCACCCCTCCCCCCCCCCCCTCAAAACACACCACACCACACCACCCCTCCCCCCCCCCCCTCCAAATTTTGCCCCCCCCCCCCCCCCCCAAAAAAATTGGCCCCCCCCTCAACACACACCACACCACACCACCCCTCCCCCCCCCTCCAAAATTCGCCCCCCACCCCCCTCAACACACACCACCCCACACCTCCCCTCCCCCCCCCCAAAAATTTCCCCCCCCCCCCAACACACACCACCACATCCCCCCCCCCCCCTCAAAACACACCACACCACCCCTCCCCCCCCCTCAAAAATCCCCCCCCCCCCCCCCTCAACACACAAAACACCACCCCTCCCCCCCCCCCCCCTCAAAAATCCCCCCCCCCAACACACACCACACCACACCACCCCTCCCCCCCCCCCTCCAAATTTTGCCCCCCCCCCCAAAAAATTGGCCCCCCCCTCAACACACACCACCCCTCCCCCCCCCTCCAAAATTCGCCCCCCCCACCCCTCAAAAATCCCCCCCCCCCCCCTCAACACACACCACACCAACCCTCCCCTTCCCCCCTCCAAATTTCGCCTTCCCCTCAACACACACCACCCCACCCCTCCCCCCCCCCCCCCCCCGTCCAAATTTCGCCCCTTCCCCCCCCAAAAATTCGCCCCCCCCCTCAACACACACCACCCCACACCACGCCTCCCCCCCCTCAAAAATTCCCCCCCCCCCCTCAACACACACCACACCACACCACCCCTCCCCCTCCCTCAAAAATCCCCCCCCCTCAACACACACCACACCACCCGTCCCCTTCCCCCCCTCCGAATTTCGCCCCCCCCTCAACACACTCCACCCCACCCCTCCCCCCCCCCCGCCCCCAAAAAATTCGCCCCCCCCCCCCAACACACACCACCCCACCCCCCCCCCCCCCCCCCAAAATTCGGCCACCCCCCTCAACACACACCACACCACACACCCCCTCCCCCCCTCCAAAATTTCCCCCCCCCCCCCCCCCCCCGCCCCCAACACAAACCACCCCTCCCACCCCCCCCCAAAAATTCGCGCCCCCCCCCCCCCTCAATACACACCTCCCCACCCCCCCCCCCCTCAACAAACACCACACCACCCCTCCCCGCCCCCTCAAAAATCCCCTCCCCCCCCCCCTCAACACACACCACACCACCCCTCCCCCCCCCCCCCAAAAATCCCCCCCCCCCCCCCCCCCCAACACACACCACCCCAACCCCCCCCCCAACACACACCACACAACCGCTCCCCCCCCCTCAAAAATTCCCCGCCCCCCCCTCAACACACACCACACCACCCCGCCCCCCCCTCAACACACACCACACCACCCCTCCCCCCCCCCTCAACACACCCACACCACCCCACCTCTCCTCCAAAATTCTCCCCCCCCCCCCTCAACACACACCACACCACACCACCCCTCCCCCCCCCTCCAAAATTTGCCCCCCCACCCCCCGGCCCCAACACACACCACCCCTCCCCCCCCCTCCCAAAAATTCGCCCCCCCCCTCAATACACACCTCCCCACCCTTTCCCCCCCCCCCCTCAACACACACCACACCACCCCTCCCCCCCCCCCCCCCAAAAATCCCCCCCCCCCCCAACACACACCACCCCACCCCCCCCCCCAACACACACCACACAACCGCTCCCCCCCCTCAAAAATTCCCCGCCCCCCCCTCAACACACACCACACCACCCCGCCCCCCCCTCAACACACACCACACCACCCCTCCCCCCCCCCTCAACACACCCACACCACCCCACCTCTCCTCCAAAATTCTCCCCCCCCCCCTCAACACACACCACACCACACCACCCCTCCCCCCCCCTCCAAAATTTGCCCCCCACCCCCCGGCCCCAACACACACCACCCCTCCCCCCCCCCCCCAAAAATTCGCCCCCCCCCTCAATACACACCTCCCCACCCTTTCCCCCCCCCCCCTCAACACACACCACACCACCCCTCCCCCCCCTCTCAAAAATCCCCCCCCCCCCCCCTCAACACACACCACACCACCCCTCCCCTTCCCCCCCTCCAAATTTCGCCCACCCCTCAACACACATTACCCCACCCCTCCCCCCCCCCCCCAAAAATTCGCCCCCCCCCCCTCAACACACACCACCCCACACCACACCACCCCTCCCCCCCCCCAAAAAAATCCCCCCCCCCCCCGCCCTCAACACACACCACCCCCCCCCCCTCAACACACACCACACCACACCACCCCTCCCCCCCCCCCCCTCAAAAATCCCCCCCCCCCCTCAACACACACCACACCACACCACACCACACCACCCCTCCCCTTCCCCCCCTCGAAATTTCGCCCCCCCCTCAACACACACCACCCCACCCCTCCCCCCCCCCGCCCCAAAAATTCGCCCCCCCCTCCAAATTTCGCCCCTTCCCCCCTCGTCACTCCCCCACCCAACCCAACCCCGCGCCACCCCCATGACACGGCACACCCCCCCACCCCACCGCACCCCCCCACGACGCCCCCCCCCCCCCGCACCCCACCTCGAAAAACCCCGCTCCCTCCACGCCACACCACAAATGCCTCCGAAAACCCTGCTCGACCCACCCCACCCCGCGTCACCCCCCCACGACATGGCGCACCCCCCACCCCACCGCACCCCCCAACGACGCCGCCCCGCACCCCACCTCGAAAAACCCCGCTCCCTCCATACCACCCCACCACGCCTCCGAAAACCCCGCTCGACCCACCCCACCTCGCGTCAGCCCCCCACGACACGGCACACCCCCCACACCCCACCGCACCCCCCCACGACGCGGCGCATATCCCCCCCCCCCCCCCCCGCACCCCACCTCGAAAAACCCCGCTCGACCCACCCAACCCCGCGTCACTCCCTCAGGACACGGCGCACCCCCCCACCCCACCGCACCCCCCCACGACGCCCCCCCGCACCCCACCTCGAAAAACCCCGCTCGACCCACCCAACCCCGCGTCACCCCCCCACGACACGGCGCACCCCCCCACCCCACCGCACCCCCCCACGACGCCCCCCCCCGCACCCCACCTCGAAAAACCCCGCTCCATCCACGCCACACCACCACGCCTCCGAAAACCCCGCTCGACCCACCCCACCCCGCGTCTCCCCCCCACGACACGGCGCACCCCCCACCCCACCGCACCCCCCAACGACGACGCCCCGCACCCCACCTCGAAAAACCCCGCTCCCTCCATACCACCCCACCACTCCTCCGAAAACCCCGCTCGACCCACCCCACCTCGCGTCAGCCCCCCACGACACGGCACACCCCCCACACCCCACCGCACCCCCCCACGACGCGGCGCATATCCCCCCCCCCCCCCCCCGCACCCCACCTCGAAAAACCCCGCTCGACCCACCCAACCCCGCGTCACTCCCTCAGGACACGGCGCACCCCCCCACCCCACCGCACCCCCCCACGACGCCCCCCCGCACCCCACCTCGAAAAACCCCGCTCGACCCACCCAACCCCGCGTCACCCCCCCACGACACGGCGCACCCCCCCACCCCACCGCACCCCCCCACGACGCCCCCCCCCGCACCCCACCTCGAAAAACCCCGCTCCATCCACGCCACACCACCACGCCTCCGAAAACCCCGCTCGACCCACCCCACCCCGCGTCTCCCCCCCACGACACGGCGCACCCCCCACCCCACCGCACCCCCCAACGACGACGCCCCGCACCCCACCTCGAAAAACCCCGCTCCCTCCATACCACCCCACCACTCCTCCGAAAACCCCGCTCGACCCACCCCACCTCGCGTCAGCCCCCCACGACACGGCACACCCCCCACACCCCACCGCACCCCCCCACGACGCGGCGCATATCCCCCCCCCCGCACCCCACCTCGAAAAACCCCACTCGACCCACCCAACCCCGCGTCACTCCCCCAGGACACGGCGCACCCCCCCACGACGCGGCGCATATCCCCCCCCCCCCCCCCGCACCCCACCTCAAAAAACCCCGCTCGACCCACCCCACCCCGCGTCACCCCCCCACGACACGGCGCACCCCCCCACCCCACCGCACCCCCCCACGACGCCCCCCCCCGCACCCCACCTCGAAAAACCCCGCTCCCTCCACGCCACACCACCACGCCTCCGAAAACCCCGCTCGACCCACCCCACCCCGCGTCTCCCCCCCACGACACGGCGCACCCCCCCACGACGCCCCCCCGCACCCCACCTCGGAAAACCGCGCTCCCTCCACAGCACCCCACCTCTCCTCCAAAAACCCCGCTCGACCACCCCCACCCCGCGTCACCCCCCAGGACGCCCCCCCGCACCCCACCTCGAAAAACCCCGCTCCCTCCACAGCACCCCACCTCTCCTCCAAAAACCCCGCTTGACCACCCCAACCCCGCGTCACTCCCCCACGACACGGCGCACCCCCCCACGACACGGCGCACCCCCCCACGACGCCCCCCCGCACCCCACCTCGGAAAACCGCGCTCCCTCCACAGCACCCCACCTCTCCTCCAAAAACCCCGCTCGACCACCCCCACCCCGCGTCACCCCCCAGGACGCCCCCCCGCACCCCACCTCGAAAAACCCCGCTCCCTCCACAGCACCCCACCTCTCCTCCAAAAACCCCGCTCGACCCACCCCACCCCGCTCGACCCACCCCACCCCGCGTCACCCCCCCCACGACACGGCGCACCCCCGCACCCCACCTCGAAAAACCCCGCTCCCTCCACAGCACCCCGCCACGCCTCCGAAAACCCCGCTCGACCCACCCCACCCCGCGTCACCCCCCACGACACGGCGCACCCCCCCACCCCACCGCACCCCCCCACGACGCCCCCCCGCACCCCACCTCGAAAAACCGCGCTCCCTCCACAGCACCCCACCTCTCCTCCAAAAACCCCGCTCGACCACCCCCACCCCGCGTCACCCCCCAGGACGCCCCCCCGCACCCCACCTCGAAAAACCCCGCTCCCTCCACAGCACCCCACCTCTCCTCCAAAAACCCCGCTTGACCACCCCAACCCCGCGTCACTCCCCCACGACACGGCGCACCCCCCCACCCCACCGCACCCCCCCACGACGCCCCCCCGCACCCCAGCTCGAAAAACCGCGCTCCCTCCACAGCACCCCACCTCTCCTCCAAAAACCCCGCTCGACCACCCCCACCCCGCGTCACCCCCCCACGACGCCCCCCCGCACTCCACCTCGAAAAACCCCGCTCCCTCCACAGCACCCCACCTCTCCTCCAAAAACCCCACCTCTCCTCCAAAAACCCCGCTTGACCACCCCAACCCCGCGTCACTCCCCCATGACACGGCGCACCCCCCCACGACGCCCCCCCCGCACCCCACCTCGAAAAACCCCGCTCCCTCCACACCACCCCGCCACGCCTCCAAAAAACCGCGCTCGACCCACCCCACCCCGCGTCACGGCGCACCCCCCACCCCACCGCACCCCCCCACGACGCCCCCCCCCCCCACCCCACCTCGAAAGACCGCGCTCCATCCACAGCACCCCACCTCTCCTCCAAAAACCCCGCTCGACCCACCCCACCCCGCGTCACCCCCCCACCACACGGCGCACCCCCCCACGACGCCCCCCCGCACCCCACCTCGAAAAACCCCGCTCCCTCCACAGCACCCCGCCACGCCTCCGAAAACCCCGCTCGACCCACCCCACCCCGCGTCACCCGCCACGACACGGCGCACCCCCCCACAACGCCCCCCCCGCACCCACCTCGAAAAACCCCGCTCCCTCCACGCCTCCGAAAACCCCGCTCGACCCACCCCACCCCGCGTCACCCCCCCCACGACACGGCGCACCCCCGCACCCCACCTCGAAAAACCCCGCTCCCTCCACAGCACCCCGCCACGCCTCCGAAAACCCCGCTCGACCCACCCCACCCCGCGTCACCCCCCACGACACGGCGCACCCCCCCACCCCACCGCACCCCCCCACGACGCCCCCCCCGCACCCCACCTCGAAAAACCCCGCTCCCTCCACGCCTCCGAAAACCCCGCTCGACCCACCCCACCCCGCGTCACCCCCCCACGACGCCCCCGCGCACCCCACCTCGG
>NC_141150.1:146440135-146450135 GCF_053477565.2 Lygodium microphyllum | reverse complement strand
CCCCTCCCCCCCCTCCAAAATTCACCCCCCACCCCCCTCAACACACACCACCCCACACCTCCCCTCCCCCCCCCCCAAAAATTCCCCCCCCCCCTCAACACACACCACCACATCCCCCCCCCTCAAAAATCCCCCCCCCCCTCAACACACAAAACACCACCCCTCCCCCCCCCCCTCAAAAATCCCCCCCCCCCCCAACACACACCACACCACACCACACCACACCTCCCCCCCCCTCCAAATTTTGCCCCCCCCCCCCCCCAAAAAATTGGCCCCCCCCCTCAACACACACCACCCCTCCCCCCCCTCCAAAATTCGCCCCCCCCCCCCCTCAAAAATCCCCCCCCACCTCAACACACACCACACCACACCACACCAACCCTCCCCTTCCCCCCTCCAAATTTCGCCTTCCCCTCAACACACACCACCCCACCCCTCCCCCCCCCCCAAAAATTCGCCCCCCCCGTCCAAATTTCGCCCCTTCCCCCCCCAAAAATTCCCCCCCCCCCCTCAACACACACCACACCACACCACCCCACACGACGCCTCCCCCCCCCTCAAAAATCCCCCCCCCCCCTCAACACACACCACACCACACCACCCCTCCCCCCCCCTCAAAAATCCCCCCCCTCAACACACACCACACCACCCCTCCCCTTCCCCCCCTCCGAATTTCGCCCGCCCCTCAACACACACCACCCCACCCCTCCCCCCCCCCCCGCCCCCAAAAAATTCGCCCCCCCCCCAACACACACCACCCCACCCCCCCCCCCCCCCAAAAATTCGGCCACCCCCCTCAACACACACCACACCACACACCCCCTCCCCCCCTCCAAAATTTGCCCCCCCCCCCCCCCCCCCAAAAATTCGCGCCCCCCCCCCCCTCAATACACACCTCCCCACCCCCCCCCCCCCCTCAACAAACACCACACCACCCCTCCCCCCCCCTCAAAAATCCCCCCCCCCCCTCAACACACACCACACCACACCACCCCTCCCCCCCCCCCCCCCCCCCCAAAAAATCACCCCCCCGCCCCCCTCAACACACACCACCCCACCCCCCCCCCCCCACAACACACACCACACAACCCCTCCCCCCCCCTCAAAAATTCCCCGCCCCCCCCTCAACACACACCACACCACCCCTCCCCCCCCTCAAAAATCCCCCCCCCCCCTCAACACACACCACACCACACCACCCCTCCCCCCCCCCCCCCCCAAAAAATCCCCCCCCGCCCCCCTCAACACACACCACCCCACCCCCTCCCCCCCCACAACACACACCACACAACCCCTCCCCCCCCCTCAAAAATTCCCCGCCCCCCCCTCAACACACACCACACCACCCCTCCCCCCCCCTCAAAAATCCCCCCCCCCCTCAACACACACCACACCACACCACCCCTCCCCCCCCCCCCCAAAAAAATCCCCCCCCCGCCCCCCTCAACACACACCACCCCACCCCCCCCCCCACAACACACACCACACAACCCCTCCCCCCCCCCTCAAAAATTCCCCGCCCCCCCCTCAACACACACCACACCACCCCTCCCCCCCCCTCAAAAATCCCCCCCCCCCCCCTCCAAATTTTGCCCCCCCCCCCAAAAAATTGGCCCCCCCCCTCAACACACACCACACCACACCACCCCTCCCCCCCCCCCTCCAAAATTCGCCCCCCCCCCCCCCCCCCCCCCCTCAACACACACCACCCCACCCCCCCCCTCAACACACACCACACCACCCCTCCCCCCCCCCTCAAAAATCCCCCCCCCCCTCAACACACACCACAACACCCCTCCCCCCCCGCCCCAAAAATTCGCCCCCCCCTCAACACACACCACACCACACCACCGCTCCCCCCCCCCCCCTCCAAAATTCGCCCCCCCCCCAAAAATTTCCCACCCCTCCCCCCTCAACACACACCACCCCACCCCCCCCCCCCAACACACACCACACCACCCCTCCCCCCCCCCCTCAACACACACCACACCACACCACCCCTCCCCCCCCCTCCAAAATTCGCCCCCCCCCCCCCCCCCTCAACACACACCACCCCACCCCCCCCCTCAACACACACCACACCACCCCTCCCCCCCAAAAAATTTGGCCACCCCCCTCAACACATACCACACCACACCACACCACCCCTCCCCCCCCCCCCCCCCAAAATTCGCCCCCCCCCCCTCAATACACACCTCCCCACCCTTCCCCCCCCCCCCGCCCCCAACACACACCACCCCTCCCCCCCCCCCAAAAATTCGCCCCCCCCCCCCCCCTCAATACACACCTCCCCACCCTTCCCCCCCCCCCTCAACACACACCACACCACACCACACCACCCCTCCCCTTCCCCCCCTCCAAATTTCGCCCCCCCCTCAACACACACCACCCCACCCCTCCCCCCCCCCCTCCAAATTTCGCCCCTTCTCCCCCCCAAAAATTCCCCCCCCCCCCCTCCCTCAACACACACCACACCACACCACCCCTCCCCCCCCCACCCCCCTCAACACACACCACCCCACACCACCCCTCCCCCCCCCAAAAATCCCCCCCCCCAACACACACCTCACCACCCCTCCCCCCCCCTCAAAAATTCCCCCCCCCCCCCCCCCCTCAACACACAAAACACCACCCCTCCCCCCCCCCCCTCAAAACACACCACACCACACCACCCCTCCCCCCCCCCCCTCCAAATTTTGCCCCCCCCCCCCCCCCCCAAAAAAATTGGCCCCCCCCTCAACACACACCACACCACACCACCCCTCCCCCCCCCTCCAAAATTCGCCCCCCACCCCCCTCAACACACACCACCCCACACCTCCCCTCCCCCCCCCCAAAAATTTCCCCCCCCCCCCAACACACACCACCACATCCCCCCCCCCCCCTCAAAACACACCACACCACCCCTCCCCCCCCCTCAAAAATCCCCCCCCCCCCCCCCTCAACACACAAAACACCACCCCTCCCCCCCCCCCCCCTCAAAAATCCCCCCCCCCAACACACACCACACCACACCACCCCTCCCCCCCCCCCTCCAAATTTTGCCCCCCCCCCCAAAAAATTGGCCCCCCCCTCAACACACACCACCCCTCCCCCCCCCTCCAAAATTCGCCCCCCCCACCCCTCAAAAATCCCCCCCCCCCCCCTCAACACACACCACACCAACCCTCCCCTTCCCCCCTCCAAATTTCGCCTTCCCCTCAACACACACCACCCCACCCCTCCCCCCCCCCCCCCCCCGTCCAAATTTCGCCCCTTCCCCCCCCAAAAATTCGCCCCCCCCCTCAACACACACCACCCCACACCACGCCTCCCCCCCCTCAAAAATTCCCCCCCCCCCCTCAACACACACCACACCACACCACCCCTCCCCCTCCCTCAAAAATCCCCCCCCCTCAACACACACCACACCACCCGTCCCCTTCCCCCCCTCCGAATTTCGCCCCCCCCTCAACACACTCCACCCCACCCCTCCCCCCCCCCCGCCCCCAAAAAATTCGCCCCCCCCCCCCAACACACACCACCCCACCCCCCCCCCCCCCCCCCAAAATTCGGCCACCCCCCTCAACACACACCACACCACACACCCCCTCCCCCCCTCCAAAATTTCCCCCCCCCCCCCCCCCCCGCCCCCAACACAAACCACCCCTCCCACCCCCCCCCAAAAATTCGCGCCCCCCCCCCCCCTCAATACACACCTCCCCACCCCCCCCCCCCTCAACAAACACCACACCACCCCTCCCCGCCCCCTCAAAAATCCCCTCCCCCCCCCCCTCAACACACACCACACCACCCCTCCCCCCCCCCCCCAAAAATCCCCCCCCCCCCCCCCCCCCAACACACACCACCCCAACCCCCCCCCCAACACACACCACACAACCGCTCCCCCCCCCTCAAAAATTCCCCGCCCCCCCCTCAACACACACCACACCACCCCGCCCCCCCCTCAACACACACCACACCACCCCTCCCCCCCCCCTCAACACACCCACACCACCCCACCTCTCCTCCAAAATTCTCCCCCCCCCCCCTCAACACACACCACACCACACCACCCCTCCCCCCCCCTCCAAAATTTGCCCCCCCACCCCCCGGCCCCAACACACACCACCCCTCCCCCCCCCTCCCAAAAATTCGCCCCCCCCCTCAATACACACCTCCCCACCCTTTCCCCCCCCCCCCTCAACACACACCACACCACCCCTCCCCCCCCCCCCCCCCAAAAATCCCCCCCCCCCCCAACACACACCACCCCACCCCCCCCCCCAACACACACCACACAACCGCTCCCCCCCCTCAAAAATTCCCCGCCCCCCCCTCAACACACACCACACCACCCCGCCCCCCCCTCAACACACACCACACCACCCCTCCCCCCCCCCTCAACACACCCACACCACCCCACCTCTCCTCCAAAATTCTCCCCCCCCCCCTCAACACACACCACACCACACCACCCCTCCCCCCCCCTCCAAAATTTGCCCCCCACCCCCCGGCCCCAACACACACCACCCCTCCCCCCCCCCCCCAAAAATTCGCCCCCCCCCTCAATACACACCTCCCCACCCTTTCCCCCCCCCCCCTCAACACACACCACACCACCCCTCCCCCCCCTCTCAAAAATCCCCCCCCCCCCCCCTCAACACACACCACACCACCCCTCCCCTTCCCCCCCTCCAAATTTCGCCCACCCCTCAACACACATTACCCCACCCCTCCCCCCCCCCCCCAAAAATTCGCCCCCCCCCCCTCAACACACACCACCCCACACCACACCACCCCTCCCCCCCCCCAAAAAAATCCCCCCCCCCCCCGCCCTCAACACACACCACCCCCCCCCCCTCAACACACACCACACCACACCACCCCTCCCCCCCCCCCCCTCAAAAATCCCCCCCCCCCCTCAACACACACCACACCACACCACACCACACCACCCCTCCCCTTCCCCCCCTCGAAATTTCGCCCCCCCCTCAACACACACCACCCCACCCCTCCCCCCCCCCGCCCCAAAAATTCGCCCCCCCCTCCAAATTTCGCCCCTTCCCCCCTCGTCACTCCCCCACCCAACCCAACCCCGCGCCACCCCCATGACACGGCACACCCCCCCACCCCACCGCACCCCCCCACGACGCCCCCCCCCCCCCGCACCCCACCTCGAAAAACCCCGCTCCCTCCACGCCACACCACAAATGCCTCCGAAAACCCTGCTCGACCCACCCCACCCCGCGTCACCCCCCCACGACATGGCGCACCCCCCACCCCACCGCACCCCCCAACGACGCCGCCCCGCACCCCACCTCGAAAAACCCCGCTCCCTCCATACCACCCCACCACGCCTCCGAAAACCCCGCTCGACCCACCCCACCTCGCGTCAGCCCCCCACGACACGGCACACCCCCCACACCCCACCGCACCCCCCCACGACGCGGCGCATATCCCCCCCCCCCCCCCCCGCACCCCACCTCGAAAAACCCCGCTCGACCCACCCAACCCCGCGTCACTCCCTCAGGACACGGCGCACCCCCCCACCCCACCGCACCCCCCCACGACGCCCCCCCGCACCCCACCTCGAAAAACCCCGCTCGACCCACCCAACCCCGCGTCACCCCCCCACGACACGGCGCACCCCCCCACCCCACCGCACCCCCCCACGACGCCCCCCCCCGCACCCCACCTCGAAAAACCCCGCTCCATCCACGCCACACCACCACGCCTCCGAAAACCCCGCTCGACCCACCCCACCCCGCGTCTCCCCCCCACGACACGGCGCACCCCCCACCCCACCGCACCCCCCAACGACGACGCCCCGCACCCCACCTCGAAAAACCCCGCTCCCTCCATACCACCCCACCACTCCTCCGAAAACCCCGCTCGACCCACCCCACCTCGCGTCAGCCCCCCACGACACGGCACACCCCCCACACCCCACCGCACCCCCCCACGACGCGGCGCATATCCCCCCCCCCCCCCCCCGCACCCCACCTCGAAAAACCCCGCTCGACCCACCCAACCCCGCGTCACTCCCTCAGGACACGGCGCACCCCCCCACCCCACCGCACCCCCCCACGACGCCCCCCCGCACCCCACCTCGAAAAACCCCGCTCGACCCACCCAACCCCGCGTCACCCCCCCACGACACGGCGCACCCCCCCACCCCACCGCACCCCCCCACGACGCCCCCCCCCGCACCCCACCTCGAAAAACCCCGCTCCATCCACGCCACACCACCACGCCTCCGAAAACCCCGCTCGACCCACCCCACCCCGCGTCTCCCCCCCACGACACGGCGCACCCCCCACCCCACCGCACCCCCCAACGACGACGCCCCGCACCCCACCTCGAAAAACCCCGCTCCCTCCATACCACCCCACCACTCCTCCGAAAACCCCGCTCGACCCACCCCACCTCGCGTCAGCCCCCCACGACACGGCACACCCCCCACACCCCACCGCACCCCCCCACGACGCGGCGCATATCCCCCCCCCCCGCACCCCACCTCGAAAAACCCCACTCGACCCACCCAACCCCGCGTCACTCCCCCAGGACACGGCGCACCCCCCCACGACGCGGCGCATATCCCCCCCCCCCCCCCCGCACCCCACCTCAAAAAACCCCGCTCGACCCACCCCACCCCGCGTCACCCCCCCACGACACGGCGCACCCCCCCACCCCACCGCACCCCCCCACGACGCCCCCCCCCGCACCCCACCTCGAAAAACCCCGCTCCCTCCACGCCACACCACCACGCCTCCGAAAACCCCGCTCGACCCACCCCACCCCGCGTCTCCCCCCCACGACACGGCGCACCCCCCCACGACGCCCCCCCGCACCCCACCTCGGAAAACCGCGCTCCCTCCACAGCACCCCACCTCTCCTCCAAAAACCCCGCTCGACCACCCCCACCCCGCGTCACCCCCCAGGACGCCCCCCCGCACCCCACCTCGAAAAACCCCGCTCCCTCCACAGCACCCCACCTCTCCTCCAAAAACCCCGCTTGACCACCCCAACCCCGCGTCACTCCCCCACGACACGGCGCACCCCCCCACGACACGGCGCACCCCCCCACGACGCCCCCCCGCACCCCACCTCGGAAAACCGCGCTCCCTCCACAGCACCCCACCTCTCCTCCAAAAACCCCGCTCGACCACCCCCACCCCGCGTCACCCCCCAGGACGCCCCCCCGCACCCCACCTCGAAAAACCCCGCTCCCTCCACAGCACCCCACCTCTCCTCCAAAAACCCCGCTCGACCCACCCCACCCCGCTCGACCCACCCCACCCCGCGTCACCCCCCCCACGACACGGCGCACCCCCGCACCCCACCTCGAAAAACCCCGCTCCCTCCACAGCACCCCGCCACGCCTCCGAAAACCCCGCTCGACCCACCCCACCCCGCGTCACCCCCCACGACACGGCGCACCCCCCCACCCCACCGCACCCCCCCACGACGCCCCCCCGCACCCCACCTCGAAAAACCGCGCTCCCTCCACAGCACCCCACCTCTCCTCCAAAAACCCCGCTCGACCACCCCCACCCCGCGTCACCCCCCAGGACGCCCCCCCGCACCCCACCTCGAAAAACCCCGCTCCCTCCACAGCACCCCACCTCTCCTCCAAAAACCCCGCTTGACCACCCCAACCCCGCGTCACTCCCCCACGACACGGCGCACCCCCCCACCCCACCGCACCCCCCCACGACGCCCCCCCGCACCCCAGCTCGAAAAACCGCGCTCCCTCCACAGCACCCCACCTCTCCTCCAAAAACCCCGCTCGACCACCCCCACCCCGCGTCACCCCCCCACGACGCCCCCCCGCACTCCACCTCGAAAAACCCCGCTCCCTCCACAGCACCCCACCTCTCCTCCAAAAACCCCACCTCTCCTCCAAAAACCCCGCTTGACCACCCCAACCCCGCGTCACTCCCCCATGACACGGCGCACCCCCCCACGACGCCCCCCCCGCACCCCACCTCGAAAAACCCCGCTCCCTCCACACCACCCCGCCACGCCTCCAAAAAACCGCGCTCGACCCACCCCACCCCGCGTCACGGCGCACCCCCCACCCCACCGCACCCCCCCACGACGCCCCCCCCCCCCACCCCACCTCGAAAGACCGCGCTCCATCCACAGCACCCCACCTCTCCTCCAAAAACCCCGCTCGACCCACCCCACCCCGCGTCACCCCCCCACCACACGGCGCACCCCCCCACGACGCCCCCCCGCACCCCACCTCGAAAAACCCCGCTCCCTCCACAGCACCCCGCCACGCCTCCGAAAACCCCGCTCGACCCACCCCACCCCGCGTCACCCGCCACGACACGGCGCACCCCCCCACAACGCCCCCCCCGCACCCACCTCGAAAAACCCCGCTCCCTCCACGCCTCCGAAAACCCCGCTCGACCCACCCCACCCCGCGTCACCCCCCCCACGACACGGCGCACCCCCGCACCCCACCTCGAAAAACCCCGCTCCCTCCACAGCACCCCGCCACGCCTCCGAAAACCCCGCTCGACCCACCCCACCCCGCGTCACCCCCCACGACACGGCGCACCCCCCCACCCCACCGCACCCCCCCACGACGCCCCCCCCGCACCCCACCTCGAAAAACCCCGCTCCCTCCACGCCTCCGAAAACCCCGCTCGACCCACCCCACCCCGCGTCACCCCCCCACGACGCCCCCGCGCACCCCACCTCGGAAAACCCGCTGCATCCACACCACCCCACCCCGCGTCACGGCACACCCCACCGCACCCCCCCTCGACGCGGCGCATCCCCCCCGCACCCCACCTCGAAAAACCCCGCTCCATCGACACGACCCCGCCACGCCTCCAAAAACCCCGCTCGACCCAGCCCACCCCGCGTCACCCCCCCACGACACGGCGCACCCTCCACCCCACCGCACCCCCCGACGACGCGGCGTATCCCCCGCGCACCCCACCTCCAAAAACCCCGCTCGACCCACGGCACGTCACCTCACCCCCCCACGACATGGCACACCCTCCCTCTTTAGAAATCGCGCTCCGCAATGACACGGCACACACACCCCACTGCACACGACCCCCTCCCGCGACACGGAACCTTCCACCCCCCGACGGACCTCCTCAAGAAACCCCCCCACGACATGGCACCCCCCCGCGACATGGCACACCCTCCCTCCTCAGAAATCCCCGCTCCAACAACCCGCCCGCGCAACATGGCACGCCCTCCCTCCTCGGAAAAACCCCGCTCCACCGAACCCCCCCACAACATGGCACACCCTCCGCTCCCAAAATACCTCGCATCTTGAGGAGGGGGTATCACGTGAGAGCGAGGCAGAGGGAGGGGCCAGGCACGACGTACGCAAAGACAATCGCGACGAGGAGAGGAGGCGCCGCGTCATGGCAAGGCGAGGGGGTTTCCTACCACGATGTCAGCGTTGGAGAGTCGAGACGTGATCCGAGGGGATTTCCATGCCACGGTCTCGAAACAAGCATGCAAAAGGGTGCAGCACCAGGACTTCCCGGGAGGTCACCCATCCCAGTACTGTTCTGGCCCAAGCGCGCTTAACTGCGGAGTTCTGATGGGATCCGGTGTATTAGCGCTGGTGTGACCGCACCACAAACACAAAGGAATTCCAAAGAGCTCTTGTATACTCGGAAAGTGGCACGAGAGAGCCCAAGAGCGAGGCATGGCGGCATGCCATGCCGCTCATGCCACGGAGGACGCGACTAAACGCGAACCCTAAACCCCGCGCACATGGAGGCGACGCACAAAAGATTGAATGCCGCCGTCGCGTGCCATTTCTAACACGAAGGGCAAGCATCCACGTGAAGAGCACCCCGTGCACACATAGGCGACGACGTAGAAAAGATCGAGCCGCAGAATACGTGCCACGGAGGACACGCGCCCACGGCATGCCACAAGGCGGTGGGGGAGAGGGGGGCATGCCATTCATACCACGAGGACCCGTGTCCACGCGAGCACTAAACCCCGCGCACATGAGATTCGAGTCATAGGATCC
>NC_141150.1:146422635-146432635 GCF_053477565.2 Lygodium microphyllum | reverse complement strand
GCCGAATTTTTGAGGGGGGGTGGGGGGGGAGGGGGGGGGGGGGAAGGGGGGGGGCCGAATTTTTGAGGGGGGGGGGGGGGGGGGGGGGGGGGTTGGTGTGTGTAGAGAGGGGCCGAATTTTGAAGGGGGGGGGGGGGGGGGGCCGAATTTTTGAGGGGGGGTGGGGGGGGAGGGGGGGGGGGGAGGGGGGGGGCCGAATTTTTGAGGGGGGGGGGGGAGGGGGGGGGGCGAATTTTTGAGGGGGGGTGGGGGGGGGGGAGGGGTGGTGTGGTGTGTGTTGAGAGGGGGGGGGGGGGAGGGGGGCAGAATTTTTGAGCGGGCGTCATGGTGGGTGGGTGGGTGTGTTAAGGGGAGGGGAGCACGTCGCGTCGTCATGTCAACACACACCACACCACCCCTCCCCCCCCTCAAAAATCACCCCCCCTCAACACACACCACACCACCCCTCCCCTTCCCCCCCTCCAAATTTCGCCCCCCCCTCAAAACACACCACCCCACCCCTCCCCCCCCCCCCGCCCCCAAAAAATTCGCCCCCCCCCCAACACACACCACCCCACCCCCCCCCCCCCCAAAAAATTCGGCCACCCCCCTCAACACACACCACACCACACCACACCACCCCTCCCCCCCCCCCCCCAAAAATTCGCCCACCCCCCCCCTCAATACACACCTCCCCACCCTTCCCCCCCCCCCCGCCCCCAACACACACCACCCCTCCCCCCCCCCCCAAAAATTCGCCCCCCCCCCTCAATACACACCTCCCCACCCTTCCCCCCCCCCCTCAACACACACCACACCACACCACACCACCCCTCCCCTTCCCCCCCTCCAAATTTCGCCCCCCCCTCAACACACACCACCCCACCCCTCCCCCCCCCTCCAAATTTCGCCCCTTCTCCCCCCCAAAAATTCGCCCCCCCCCCCCCCCCCCCCCCTCAACACACACCACACCACACCACCCCTCCCCCCCCCCCACCCCCCTCAACACACACCAACCCACACCACCCCTCCCCCCCCCAAAAATCCCCCCCCCCCCCCTCAACACACACCACCCCACCCCCCCCCCCCCAACACACACCACACCACCCCTCCCCCCCCCTCAAAAATTCCCCCCCCCCCCTCAACACACAAAACACCACCCCTCCCCCCCCCCCTCCAAATTTTGCCCCCCCCCCTCAACACACACCACACCACACCACCCCTCCCCCCCCTCCAAAATTCACCCCCCACCCCCCTCAACACACACCACCCCACACCTCCCCTCCCCCCCCCCCAAAAATTCCCCCCCCCCCTCAACACACACCACCACATCCCCCCCCCTCAAAAATCCCCCCCCCCCTCAACACACAAAACACCACCCCTCCCCCCCCCCCTCAAAAATCCCCCCCCCCCCCAACACACACCACACCACACCACACCACACCTCCCCCCCCCTCCAAATTTTGCCCCCCCCCCCCCCCAAAAAATTGGCCCCCCCCCTCAACACACACCACCCCTCCCCCCCCTCCAAAATTCGCCCCCCCCCCCCCTCAAAAATCCCCCCCCACCTCAACACACACCACACCACACCACACCAACCCTCCCCTTCCCCCCTCCAAATTTCGCCTTCCCCTCAACACACACCACCCCACCCCTCCCCCCCCCCCAAAAATTGCCCCCCCCGTCCAAATTTCGCCCCTTCCCCCCCCAAAAATTCCCCCCCCCCCCTCAACACACACCACACCACACCACCCCACACGACGCCTCCCCCCCCCTCAAAAATCCCCCCCCCCCCTCAACACACACCACACCACACCACCCCTCCCCCCCCCTCAAAAATCCCCCCCCTCAACACACACCACACCACCCCTCCCCTTCCCCCCCTCCGAATTTCGCCCGCCCCTCAACACACACCACCCCACCCCTCCCCCCCCCCCCGCCCCCAAAAAATTCGCCCCCCCCCCAACACACACCACCCCACCCCCCCCCCCCCCAAAAATTCGGCCACCCCCCTCAACACACACCACACCACACACCCCCTCCCCCCCTCCAAAATTTGCCCCCCCCCCCCCCCCCCCAAAAATTCGCGCCCCCCCCCCCCTCAATACACACCTCCCCACCCCCCCCCCCCCCTCAACAAACACCACACCACCCCTCCCCCCCCCTCAAAAATCCCCCCCCCCCCTCAACACACACCACACCACACCACCCCTCCCCCCCCCCCCCCCCCCCCAAAAAATCACCCCCCCGCCCCCCTCAACACACACCACCCCACCCCCCCCCCCCCACAACACACACCACACAACCCCTCCCCCCCCCTCAAAAATTCCCCGCCCCCCCCTCAACACACACCACACCACCCCTCCCCCCCCTCAAAAATCCCCCCCCCCCCTCAACACACACCACACCACACCACCCCTCCCCCCCCCCCCCCCCAAAAAATCCCCCCCCGCCCCCCTCAACACACACCACCCCACCCCCTCCCCCCCCACAACACACACCACACAACCCCTCCCCCCCCCTCAAAAATTCCCCGCCCCCCCCTCAACACACACCACACCACCCCTCCCCCCCCCTCAAAAATCCCCCCCCCCCTCAACACACACCACACCACACCACCCCTCCCCCCCCCCCCCAAAAAAATCCCCCCCCCGCCCCCCTCAACACACACCACCCCACCCCCCCCCCCACAACACACACCACACAACCCCTCCCCCCCCCCTCAAAAATTCCCCGCCCCCCCCTCAACACACACCACACCACCCCTCCCCCCCCCTCAAAAATCCCCCCCCCCCCCCTCCAAATTTTGCCCCCCCCCCCAAAAAATTGGCCCCCCCCCTCAACACACACCACACCACACCACCCCTCCCCCCCCCCCTCCAAAATTCGCCCCCCCCCCCCCCCCCCCCCCCTCAACACACACCACCCCACCCCCCCCCTCAACACACACCACACCACCCCTCCCCCCCCCCTCAAAAATCCCCCCCCCCCTCAACACACACCACAACACCCCTCCCCCCCCGCCCCAAAAATTCGCCCCCCCCTCAACACACACCACACCACACCACCGCTCCCCCCCCCCCCCTCCAAAATTCGCCCCCCCCCCAAAAATTTCCCACCCCTCCCCCCTCAACACACACCACCCCACCCCCCCCCCCCAACACACACCACACCACCCCTCCCCCCCCCCCTCAACACACACCACACCACACCACCCCTCCCCCCCCCTCCAAAATTCGCCCCCCCCCCCCCCCCCTCAACACACACCACCCCACCCCCCCCCTCAACACACACCACACCACCCCTCCCCCCCAAAAAATTTGGCCACCCCCCTCAACACATACCACACCACACCACACCACCCCTCCCCCCCCCCCCCCCCAAAATTCGCCCCCCCCCCCTCAATACACACCTCCCCACCCTTCCCCCCCCCCCCGCCCCCAACACACACCACCCCTCCCCCCCCCCCAAAAATTCGCCCCCCCCCCCCCCCTCAATACACACCTCCCCACCCTTCCCCCCCCCCCTCAACACACACCACACCACACCACACCACCCCTCCCCTTCCCCCCCTCCAAATTTCGCCCCCCCCTCAACACACACCACCCCACCCCTCCCCCCCCCCCTCCAAATTTCGCCCCTTCTCCCCCCCAAAAATTCCCCCCCCCCCCCTCCCTCAACACACACCACACCACACCACCCCTCCCCCCCCCACCCCCCTCAACACACACCACCCCACACCACCCCTCCCCCCCCCAAAAATCCCCCCCCCCAACACACACCTCACCACCCCTCCCCCCCCCTCAAAAATTCCCCCCCCCCCCCCCCCCTCAACACACAAAACACCACCCCTCCCCCCCCCCCCTCAAAACACACCACACCACACCACCCCTCCCCCCCCCCCCTCCAAATTTTGCCCCCCCCCCCCCCCCCCAAAAAAATTGGCCCCCCCCTCAACACACACCACACCACACCACCCCTCCCCCCCCCTCCAAAATTCGCCCCCCACCCCCCTCAACACACACCACCCCACACCTCCCCTCCCCCCCCCCAAAAATTTCCCCCCCCCCCCAACACACACCACCACATCCCCCCCCCCCCCTCAAAACACACCACACCACCCCTCCCCCCCCCTCAAAAATCCCCCCCCCCCCCCCTCAACACACAAAACACCACCCCTCCCCCCCCCCCCCCTCAAAAATCCCCCCCCCCAACACACACCACACCACACCACCCCTCCCCCCCCCCCTCCAAATTTTGCCCCCCCCCCCAAAAAATTGGCCCCCCCCTCAACACACACCACCCCTCCCCCCCCCTCCAAAATTCGCCCCCCCCACCCCTCAAAAATCCCCCCCCCCCCCCTCAACACACACCACACCAACCCTCCCCTTCCCCCCTCCAAATTTCGCCTTCCCCTCAACACACACCACCCCACCCCTCCCCCCCCCCCCCCCCCGTCCAAATTTCGCCCCTTCCCCCCCCAAAAATTCGCCCCCCCCCTCAACACACACCACCCCACACCACGCCTCCCCCCCCTCAAAAATTCCCCCCCCCCCCTCAACACACACCACACCACACCACCCCTCCCCCTCCCTCAAAAATCCCCCCCCCTCAACACACACCACACCACCCGTCCCCTTCCCCCCCTCCGAATTTCGCCCCCCCCTCAACACACTCCACCCCACCCCTCCCCCCCCCCCGCCCCCAAAAAATTCGCCCCCCCCCCCCAACACACACCACCCCACCCCCCCCCCCCCCCCCCAAAATTCGGCCACCCCCCTCAACACACACCACACCACACACCCCCTCCCCCCCTCCAAAATTTCCCCCCCCCCCCCCCCCCCGCCCCCAACACAAACCACCCCTCCCACCCCCCCCCAAAAATTCGCGCCCCCCCCCCCCCTCAATACACACCTCCCCACCCCCCCCCCCCTCAACAAACACCACACCACCCCTCCCCGCCCCCTCAAAAATCCCCTCCCCCCCCCCCTCAACACACACCACACCACCCCTCCCCCCCCCCCCCAAAAATCCCCCCCCCCCCCCCCCCCCAACACACACCACCCCAACCCCCCCCCCAACACACACCACACAACCGCTCCCCCCCCCTCAAAAATTCCCCGCCCCCCCCTCAACACACACCACACCACCCCGCCCCCCCCTCAACACACACCACACCACCCCTCCCCCCCCCCTCAACACACCCACACCACCCCACCTCTCCTCCAAAATTCTCCCCCCCCCCCCTCAACACACACCACACCACACCACCCCTCCCCCCCCCTCCAAAATTTGCCCCCCCACCCCCCGGCCCCAACACACACCACCCCTCCCCCCCCCTCCCAAAAATTCGCCCCCCCCCTCAATACACACCTCCCCACCCTTTCCCCCCCCCCCCTCAACACACACCACACCACCCCTCCCCCCCCCCCCCCCAAAAATCCCCCCCCCCCCCAACACACACCACCCCACCCCCCCCCCCAACACACACCACACAACCGCTCCCCCCCCTCAAAAATTCCCCGCCCCCCCCTCAACACACACCACACCACCCCGCCCCCCCCTCAACACACACCACACCACCCCTCCCCCCCCCCTCAACACACCCACACCACCCCACCTCTCCTCCAAAATTCTCCCCCCCCCCCTCAACACACACCACACCACACCACCCCTCCCCCCCCCTCCAAAATTTGCCCCCCACCCCCCGGCCCCAACACACACCACCCCTCCCCCCCCCCCCCAAAAATTCGCCCCCCCCCTCAATACACACCTCCCCACCCTTTCCCCCCCCCCCCTCAACACACACCACACCACCCCTCCCCCCCCTCTCAAAAATCCCCCCCCCCCCCCCTCAACACACACCACACCACCCCTCCCCTTCCCCCCCTCCAAATTTCGCCCACCCCTCAACACACATTACCCCACCCCTCCCCCCCCCCCCCAAAAATTCGCCCCCCCCCCCTCAACACACACCACCCCACACCACACCACCCCTCCCCCCCCCCAAAAAAATCCCCCCCCCCCCCGCCCTCAACACACACCACCCCCCCCCCCTCAACACACACCACACCACACCACCCCTCCCCCCCCCCCCCTCAAAAATCCCCCCCCCCCCTCAACACACACCACACCACACCACACCACACCACCCCTCCCCTTCCCCCCCTCGAAATTTCGCCCCCCCCTCAACACACACCACCCCACCCCTCCCCCCCCCCCGCCCCAAAAATTCGCCCCCCCCTCCAAATTTCGCCCCTTCCCCCCTCGTCACTCCCCCACCCAACCCAACCCCGCGCCACCCCCATGACACGGCACACCCCCCCACCCCACCGCACCCCCCCACGACGCCCCCCCCCCCCCGCACCCCACCTCGAAAAACCCCGCTCCCTCCACGCCACACCACAAATGCCTCCGAAAACCCTGCTCGACCCACCCCACCCCGCGTCACCCCCCCACGACATGGCGCACCCCCCACCCCACCGCACCCCCCAACGACGCCGCCCCGCACCCCACCTCGAAAAACCCCGCTCCCTCCATACCACCCCACCACGCCTCCGAAAACCCCGCTCGACCCACCCCACCTCGCGTCAGCCCCCCACGACACGGCACACCCCCCACACCCCACCGCACCCCCCCACGACGCGGCGCATATCCCCCCCCCCCCCCCCGCACCCCACCTCGAAAAACCCCGCTCGACCCACCCAACCCCGCGTCACTCCCTCAGGACACGGCGCACCCCCCCACCCCACCGCACCCCCCCACGACGCCCCCCCGCACCCCACCTCGAAAAACCCCGCTCGACCCACCCAACCCCGCGTCACCCCCCCACGACACGGCGCACCCCCCCACCCCACCGCACCCCCCCACGACGCCCCCCCCCGCACCCCACCTCGAAAAACCCCGCTCCATCCACGCCACACCACCACGCCTCCGAAAACCCCGCTCGACCCACCCCACCCCGCGTCTCCCCCCCACGACACGGCGCACCCCCCACCCCACCGCACCCCCCAACGACGACGCCCCGCACCCCACCTCGAAAAACCCCGCTCCCTCCATACCACCCCACCACTCCTCCGAAAACCCCGCTCGACCCACCCCACCTCGCGTCAGCCCCCCACGACACGGCACACCCCCCACACCCCACCGCACCCCCCCACGACGCGGCGCATATCCCCCCCCCCGCACCCCACCTCGAAAAACCCCACTCGACCCACCCAACCCCGCGTCACTCCCCCAGGACACGGCGCACCCCCCCACGACGCGGCGCATATCCCCCCCCCCCCCCCCGCACCCCACCTCAAAAAACCCCGCTCGACCCACCCCACCCCGCGTCACCCCCCCACGACACGGCGCACCCCCCCACCCCACCGCACCCCCCCACGACGCCCCCCCCCCGCACCCCACCTCGAAAAACCCCGCTCCCTCCACGCCACACCACCACGCCTCCGAAAACCCCGCTCGACCCACCCCACCCCGCGTCTCCCCCCCACGACACGGCGCACCCCCCCACGACGCCCCCCCGCACCCCACCTCGGAAAACCGCGCTCCCTCCACAGCACCCCACCTCTCCTCCAAAAACCCCGCTCGACCACCCCCACCCCGCGTCACCCCCCAGGACGCCCCCCCGCACCCCACCTCGAAAAACCCCGCTCCCTCCACAGCACCCCACCTCTCCTCCAAAAACCCCGCTTGACCACCCCAACCCCGCGTCACTCCCCCACGACACGGCGCACCCCCCCACGACACGGCGCACCCCCCCACGACGCCCCCCCGCACCCCACCTCGGAAAACCGCGCTCCCTCCACAGCACCCCACCTCTCCTCCAAAAACCCCGCTCGACCACCCCCACCCCGCGTCACCCCCCAGGACGCCCCCCCGCACCCCACCTCGAAAAACCCCGCTCCCTCCACAGCACCCCACCTCTCCTCCAAAAACCCCGCTCGACCCACCCCACCCCGCTCGACCCACCCCACCCCGCGTCACCCCCCCCACGACACGGCGCACCCCCGCACCCCACCTCGAAAAACCCCGCTCCCTCCACAGCACCCCGCCACGCCTCCGAAAACCCCGCTCGACCCACCCCACCCCGCGTCACCCCCCACGACACGGCGCACCCCCCCACCCCACCGCACCCCCCCACGACGCCCCCCCGCACCCCACCTCGAAAAACCGCGCTCCCTCCACAGCACCCCACCTCTCCTCCAAAAACCCCGCTCGACCACCCCCACCCCGCGTCACCCCCCAGGACGCCCCCCCGCACCCCACCTCGAAAAACCCCGCTCCCTCCACAGCACCCCACCTCTCCTCCAAAAACCCCGCTTGACCACCCCAACCCCGCGTCACTCCCCCACGACACGGCGCACCCCCCCACCCCACCGCACCCCCCCACGACGCCCCCCCGCACCCCAGCTCGAAAAACCGCGCTCCCTCCACAGCACCCCACCTCTCCTCCAAAAACCCCGCTCGACCACCCCCACCCCGCGTCACCCCCCCACGACGCCCCCCCGCACTCCACCTCGAAAAACCCCGCTCCCTCCACAGCACCCCACCTCTCCTCCAAAAACCCCACCTCTCCTCCAAAAACCCCGCTTGACCACCCCAACCCCGCGTCACTCCCCCATGACACGGCGCACCCCCCCACGACGCCCCCCCCGCACCCCACCTCGAAAAACCCCGCTCCCTCCACACCACCCCGCCACGCCTCCAAAAAACCGCGCTCGACCCACCCCACCCCGCGTCACGGCGCACCCCCCACCCCACCGCACCCCCCCACGACGCCCCCCCCCCCCCACCCCACCTCGAAAGACCGCGCTCCATCCACAGCACCCCACCTCTCCTCCAAAAACCCCGCTCGACCCACCCCACCCCGCGTCACCCCCCCACCACACGGCGCACCCCCCCACGACGCCCCCCCGCACCCCACCTCGAAAAACCCCGCTCCCTCCACAGCACCCCGCCACGCCTCCGAAAACCCCGCTCGACCCACCCCACCCCGCGTCACCCGCCACGACACGGCGCACCCCCCCACAACGCCCCCCCCGCACCCACCTCGAAAAACCCCGCTCCCTCCACGCCTCCGAAAACCCCGCTCGACCCACCCCACCCCGCGTCACCCCCCCCACGACACGGCGCACCCCCGCACCCCACCTCGAAAAACCCCGCTCCCTCCACAGCACCCCGCCACGCCTCCGAAAACCCCGCTCGACCCACCCCACCCCGCGTCACCCCCCACGACACGGCGCACCCCCCCACCCCACCGCACCCCCCCACGACGCCCCCCCCGCACCCCACCTCGAAAAACCCCGCTCCCTCCACGCCTCCGAAAACCCCGCTCGACCCACCCCACCCCGCGTCACCCCCCCACGACGCCCCCGCGCACCCCACCTCGGAAAACCCGCTGCATCCACACCACCCCACCCCGCGTCACGGCACACCCCACCGCACCCCCCCTCGACGCGGCGCATCCCCCCCGCACCCCACCTCGAAAAACCCCGCTCCATCGACACGACCCCGCCACGCCTCCAAAAACCCCGCTCGACCCAGCCCACCCCGCGTCACCCCCCCACGACACGGCGCACCCTCCACCCCACCGCACCCCCCGACGACGCGGCGTATCCCCCGCGCACCCCACCTCCAAAAACCCCGCTCGACCCACGGCACGTCACCTCACCCCCCCACGACATGGCACACCCTCCCTCTTTAGAAATCGCGCTCCGCAATGACACGGCACACACACCCCACTGCACACGACCCCCTCCCGCGACACGGAACCTTCCACCCCCCGACGGACCTCCTCAAGAAACCCCCCCACGACATGGCACCCCCCCGCGACATGGCACACCCTCCCTCCTCAGAAATCCCCGCTCCAACAACCCGCCCGCGCAACATGGCACGCCCTCCCTCCTCGGAAAAACCCCGCTCCACCGAACCCCCCCACAACATGGCACACCCTCCGCTCCCAAAATACCTCGCATCTTGAGGAGGGGGTATCACGTGAGAGCGAGGCAGAGGGAGGGGC
>NC_141150.1:146405135-146412635 GCF_053477565.2 Lygodium microphyllum | reverse complement strand
CCCCTCAACACACACCACACCACCCCTCCCCTTCCCCCCCTCCGAATTTCGCCCGCCCCTCAACACACACCACCCCACCCCTCCCCCCCCCCCCGCCCCCAAAAAATTCGCCCCCCCCCCAACACACACCACCCCACCCCCCCCCCCCCCCAAAAATTCGGCCACCCCCCTCAACACACACCACACCACACACCCCCTCCCCCCCTCCAAAATTTGCCCCCCCCCCCCCCCCCCCAAAAATTCGCGCCCCCCCCCCCCTCAATACACACCTCCCCACCCCCCCCCCCCCCTCAACAAACACCACACCACCCCTCCCCCCCCCTCAAAAATCCCCCCCCCCCCTCAACACACACCACACCACACCACCCCTCCCCCCCCCCCCCCCCCCCCAAAAAATCACCCCCCCGCCCCCCTCAACACACACCACCCCACCCCCCCCCCCCCACAACACACACCACACAACCCCTCCCCCCCCCTCAAAAATTCCCCGCCCCCCCCTCAACACACACCACACCACCCCTCCCCCCCCTCAAAAATCCCCCCCCCCCCTCAACACACACCACACCACACCACCCCTCCCCCCCCCCCCCCCCAAAAAATCCCCCCCCGCCCCCCTCAACACACACCACCCCACCCCCTCCCCCCCCACAACACACACCACACAACCCCTCCCCCCCCCTCAAAAATTCCCCGCCCCCCCCTCAACACACACCACACCACCCCTCCCCCCCCCTCAAAAATCCCCCCCCCCCTCAACACACACCACACCACACCACCCCTCCCCCCCCCCCCCAAAAAAATCCCCCCCCCGCCCCCCTCAACACACACCACCCCACCCCCCCCCCCACAACACACACCACACAACCCCTCCCCCCCCCCTCAAAAATTCCCCGCCCCCCCCTCAACACACACCACACCACCCCTCCCCCCCCCTCAAAAATCCCCCCCCCCCCCCTCCAAATTTTGCCCCCCCCCCCAAAAAATTGGCCCCCCCCCTCAACACACACCACACCACACCACCCCTCCCCCCCCCCCTCCAAAATTCGCCCCCCCCCCCCCCCCCCCCCCCTCAACACACACCACCCCACCCCCCCCCTCAACACACACCACACCACCCCTCCCCCCCCCCTCAAAAATCCCCCCCCCCCTCAACACACACCACAACACCCCTCCCCCCCCGCCCCAAAAATTCGCCCCCCCCTCAACACACACCACACCACACCACCGCTCCCCCCCCCCCCCTCCAAAATTCGCCCCCCCCCCAAAAATTTCCCACCCCTCCCCCCTCAACACACACCACCCCACCCCCCCCCCCCAACACACACCACACCACCCCTCCCCCCCCCCCTCAACACACACCACACCACACCACCCCTCCCCCCCCCTCCAAAATTCGCCCCCCCCCCCCCCCCCTCAACACACACCACCCCACCCCCCCCCTCAACACACACCACACCACCCCTCCCCCCCAAAAAATTTGGCCACCCCCCTCAACACATACCACACCACACCACACCACCCCTCCCCCCCCCCCCCCCCAAAATTCGCCCCCCCCCCCTCAATACACACCTCCCCACCCTTCCCCCCCCCCCCGCCCCCAACACACACCACCCCTCCCCCCCCCCCAAAAATTCGCCCCCCCCCCCCCCCTCAATACACACCTCCCCACCCTTCCCCCCCCCCCTCAACACACACCACACCACACCACACCACCCCTCCCCTTCCCCCCCTCCAAATTTCGCCCCCCCCTCAACACACACCACCCCACCCCTCCCCCCCCCCCTCCAAATTTCGCCCCTTCTCCCCCCCAAAAATTCCCCCCCCCCCCCTCCCTCAACACACACCACACCACACCACCCCTCCCCCCCCCACCCCCCTCAACACACACCACCCCACACCACCCCTCCCCCCCCCAAAAATCCCCCCCCCCAACACACACCTCACCACCCCTCCCCCCCCCTCAAAAATTCCCCCCCCCCCCCCCCCCTCAACACACAAAACACCACCCCTCCCCCCCCCCCCTCAAAACACACCACACCACACCACCCCTCCCCCCCCCCCCTCCAAATTTTGCCCCCCCCCCCCCCCCCCAAAAAAATTGGCCCCCCCCTCAACACACACCACACCACACCACCCCTCCCCCCCCCTCCAAAATTCGCCCCCCACCCCCCTCAACACACACCACCCCACACCTCCCCTCCCCCCCCCCAAAAATTTCCCCCCCCCCCCAACACACACCACCACATCCCCCCCCCCCCCTCAAAACACACCACACCACCCCTCCCCCCCCCTCAAAAATCCCCCCCCCCCCCCCCTCAACACACAAAACACCACCCCTCCCCCCCCCCCCCCTCAAAAATCCCCCCCCCCAACACACACCACACCACACCACCCCTCCCCCCCCCCCTCCAAATTTTGCCCCCCCCCCCAAAAAATTGGCCCCCCCCTCAACACACACCACCCCTCCCCCCCCCTCCAAAATTCGCCCCCCCCACCCCTCAAAAATCCCCCCCCCCCCCCTCAACACACACCACACCAACCCTCCCCTTCCCCCCTCCAAATTTCGCCTTCCCCTCAACACACACCACCCCACCCCTCCCCCCCCCCCCCCCCCGTCCAAATTTCGCCCCTTCCCCCCCCAAAAATTCGCCCCCCCCCTCAACACACACCACCCCACACCACGCCTCCCCCCCCTCAAAAATTCCCCCCCCCCCCCTCAACACACACCACACCACACCACCCCTCCCCCTCCCTCAAAAATCCCCCCCCCTCAACACACACCACACCACCCGTCCCCTTCCCCCCCTCCGAATTTCGCCCCCCCCTCAACACACTCCACCCCACCCCTCCCCCCCCCCCGCCCCCAAAAAATTCGCCCCCCCCCCCCAACACACACCACCCCACCCCCCCCCCCCCCCCCCAAAATTCGGCCACCCCCCTCAACACACACCACACCACACACCCCCTCCCCCCCTCCAAAATTTCCCCCCCCCCCCCCCCCCCGCCCCCAACACAAACCACCCCTCCCACCCCCCCCCAAAAATTCGCGCCCCCCCCCCCCCTCAATACACACCTCCCCACCCCCCCCCCCCTCAACAAACACCACACCACCCCTCCCCGCCCCCTCAAAAATCCCCTCCCCCCCCCCCTCAACACACACCACACCACCCCTCCCCCCCCCCCCCAAAAATCCCCCCCCCCCCCCCCCCCCAACACACACCACCCCAACCCCCCCCCCAACACACACCACACAACCGCTCCCCCCCCCTCAAAAATTCCCCGCCCCCCCCTCAACACACACCACACCACCCCGCCCCCCCCTCAACACACACCACACCACCCCTCCCCCCCCCCTCAACACACCCACACCACCCCACCTCTCCTCCAAAATTCTCCCCCCCCCCCCTCAACACACACCACACCACACCACCCCTCCCCCCCCCTCCAAAATTTGCCCCCCCACCCCCCGGCCCCAACACACACCACCCCTCCCCCCCCCTCCCAAAAATTCGCCCCCCCCCTCAATACACACCTCCCCACCCTTTCCCCCCCCCCCCTCAACACACACCACACCACCCCTCCCCCCCCCCCCCCCAAAAATCCCCCCCCCCCCCAACACACACCACCCCACCCCCCCCCCCAACACACACCACACAACCGCTCCCCCCCCTCAAAAATTCCCCGCCCCCCCCTCAACACACACCACACCACCCCGCCCCCCCCTCAACACACACCACACCACCCCTCCCCCCCCCCTCAACACACCCACACCACCCCACCTCTCCTCCAAAATTCTCCCCCCCCCCCTCAACACACACCACACCACACCACCCCTCCCCCCCCCTCCAAAATTTGCCCCCCACCCCCCGGCCCCAACACACACCACCCCTCCCCCCCCCCCCCAAAAATTCGCCCCCCCCCTCAATACACACCTCCCCACCCTTTCCCCCCCCCCCCTCAACACACACCACACCACCCCTCCCCCCCCTCTCAAAAATCCCCCCCCCCCCCCCTCAACACACACCACACCACCCCTCCCCTTCCCCCCCTCCAAATTTCGCCCACCCCTCAACACACATTACCCCACCCCTCCCCCCCCCCCCCAAAAATTCGCCCCCCCCCCCTCAACACACACCACCCCACACCACACCACCCCTCCCCCCCCCCAAAAAAATCCCCCCCCCCCCCGCCCTCAACACACACCACCCCCCCCCCCTCAACACACACCACACCACACCACCCCTCCCCCCCCCCCCCTCAAAAATCCCCCCCCCCCCTCAACACACACCACACCACACCACACCACACCACCCCTCCCCTTCCCCCCCTCGAAATTTCGCCCCCCCCTCAACACACACCACCCCACCCCTCCCCCCCCCCCGCCCCAAAAATTCGCCCCCCCCTCCAAATTTCGCCCCTTCCCCCCTCGTCACTCCCCCACCCAACCCAACCCCGCGCCACCCCCATGACACGGCACACCCCCCCACCCCACCGCACCCCCCCACGACGCCCCCCCCCCCCCGCACCCCACCTCGAAAAACCCCGCTCCCTCCACGCCACACCACAAATGCCTCCGAAAACCCTGCTCGACCCACCCCACCCCGCGTCACCCCCCCACGACATGGCGCACCCCCCACCCCACCGCACCCCCCAACGACGCCGCCCCGCACCCCACCTCGAAAAACCCCGCTCCCTCCATACCACCCCACCACGCCTCCGAAAACCCCGCTCGACCCACCCCACCTCGCGTCAGCCCCCCACGACACGGCACACCCCCCACACCCCACCGCACCCCCCCACGACGCGGCGCATATCCCCCCCCCCCCCCCCCGCACCCCACCTCGAAAAACCCCGCTCGACCCACCCAACCCCGCGTCACTCCCTCAGGACACGGCGCACCCCCCCACCCCACCGCACCCCCCCACGACGCCCCCCCGCACCCCACCTCGAAAAACCCCGCTCGACCCACCCAACCCCGCGTCACCCCCCCACGACACGGCGCACCCCCCCACCCCACCGCACCCCCCCACGACGCCCCCCCCCGCACCCCACCTCGAAAAACCCCGCTCCATCCACGCCACACCACCACGCCTCCGAAAACCCCGCTCGACCCACCCCACCCCGCGTCTCCCCCCCACGACACGGCGCACCCCCCACCCCACCGCACCCCCCAACGACGACGCCCCGCACCCCACCTCGAAAAACCCCGCTCCCTCCATACCACCCCACCACTCCTCCGAAAACCCCGCTCGACCCACCCCACCTCGCGTCAGCCCCCCACGACACGGCACACCCCCCACACCCCACCGCACCCCCCCACGACGCGGCGCATATCCCCCCCCCCCCCCCCGCACCCCACCTCGAAAAACCCCGCTCGACCCACCCAACCCCGCGTCACTCCCTCAGGACACGGCGCACCCCCCCACCCCACCGCACCCCCCCACGACGCCCCCCCGCACCCCACCTCGAAAAACCCCGCTCGACCCACCCAACCCCGCGTCACCCCCCCACGACACGGCGCACCCCCCCACCCCACCGCACCCCCCCACGACGCCCCCCCCCGCACCCCACCTCGAAAAACCCCGCTCCATCCACGCCACACCACCACGCCTCCGAAAACCCCGCTCGACCCACCCCACCCCGCGTCTCCCCCCCACGACACGGCGCACCCCCCACCCCACCGCACCCCCCAACGACGACGCCCCGCACCCCACCTCGAAAAACCCCGCTCCCTCCATACCACCCCACCACTCCTCCGAAAACCCCGCTCGACCCACCCCACCTCGCGTCAGCCCCCCACGACACGGCACACCCCCCACACCCCACCGCACCCCCCCACGACGCGGCGCATATCCCCCCCCCCGCACCCCACCTCGAAAAACCCCACTCGACCCACCCAACCCCGCGTCACTCCCCCAGGACACGGCGCACCCCCCCACGACGCGGCGCATATCCCCCCCCCCCCCCCCGCACCCCACCTCAAAAAACCCCGCTCGACCCACCCCACCCCGCGTCACCCCCCCACGACACGGCGCACCCCCCCACCCCACCGCACCCCCCCACGACGCCCCCCCCCGCACCCCACCTCGAAAAACCCCGCTCCCTCCACGCCACACCACCACGCCTCCGAAAACCCCGCTCGACCCACCCCACCCCGCGTCTCCCCCCCACGACACGGCGCACCCCCCCACGACGCCCCCCCGCACCCCACCTCGGAAAACCGCGCTCCCTCCACAGCACCCCACCTCTCCTCCAAAAACCCCGCTCGACCACCCCCACCCCGCGTCACCCCCCAGGACGCCCCCCCGCACCCCACCTCGAAAAACCCCGCTCCCTCCACAGCACCCCACCTCTCCTCCAAAAACCCCGCTTGACCACCCCAACCCCGCGTCACTCCCCCACGACACGGCGCACCCCCCCACGACACGGCGCACCCCCCCACGACGCCCCCCCGCACCCCACCTCGGAAAACCGCGCTCCCTCCACAGCACCCCACCTCTCCTCCAAAAACCCCGCTCGACCACCCCCACCCCGCGTCACCCCCCAGGACGCCCCCCCGCACCCCACCTCGAAAAACCCCGCTCCCTCCACAGCACCCCACCTCTCCTCCAAAAACCCCGCTCGACCCACCCCACCCCGCTCGACCCACCCCACCCCGCGTCACCCCCCCCACGACACGGCGCACCCCCGCACCCCACCTCGAAAAACCCCGCTCCCTCCACAGCACCCCGCCACGCCTCCGAAAACCCCGCTCGACCCACCCCACCCCGCGTCACCCCCCACGACACGGCGCACCCCCCCACCCCACCGCACCCCCCCACGACGCCCCCCCGCACCCCACCTCGAAAAACCGCGCTCCCTCCACAGCACCCCACCTCTCCTCCAAAAACCCCGCTCGACCACCCCCACCCCGCGTCACCCCCCAGGACGCCCCCCCGCACCCCACCTCGAAAAACCCCGCTCCCTCCACAGCACCCCACCTCTCCTCCAAAAACCCCGCTTGACCACCCCAACCCCGCGTCACTCCCCCACGACACGGCGCACCCCCCCACCCCACCGCACCCCCCCACGACGCCCCCCCGCACCCCAGCTCGAAAAACCGCGCTCCCTCCACAGCACCCCACCTCTCCTCCAAAAACCCCGCTCGACCACCCCCACCCCGCGTCACCCCCCCACGACGCCCCCCCGCACTCCACCTCGAAAAACCCCGCTCCCTCCACAGCACCCCACCTCTCCTCCAAAAACCCCACCTCTCCTCCAAAAACCCCGCTTGACCACCCCAACCCCGCGTCACTCCCCCATGACACGGCGCACCCCCCCACGACGCCCCCCCCGCACCCCACCTCGAAAAACCCCGCTCCCTCCACACCACCCCGCCACGCCTCCAAAAAACCGCGCTCGACCCACCCCACCCCGCGTCACGGCGCACCCCCCACCCCACCGCACCCCCCCACGACGCCCCCCCCCCCCACCCCACCTCGAAAGACCGCGCTCCATCCA
>NC_141150.1:146385135-146395135 GCF_053477565.2 Lygodium microphyllum | reverse complement strand
TCGCCCCCCCCCCTCAATACACACCTCCCCACCCTTCCCCCCCCCCCTCAACACACACCACACCACACCACACCACCCCTCCCCTTCCCCCCCTCCAAATTTCGCCCCCCCCTCAACACACACCACCCCACCCCTCCCCCCCCCTCCAAATTTCGCCCCTTCTCCCCCCCAAAAATTCGCCCCCCCCCCCCCCCCCCCCCCTCAACACACACCACACCACACCACCCCTCCCCCCCCCCCACCCCCCTCAACACACACCAACCCACACCACCCCTCCCCCCCCCAAAAATCCCCCCCCCCCCCCTCAACACACACCACCCCACCCCCCCCCCCCCAACACACACCACACCACCCCTCCCCCCCCCTCAAAAATTCCCCCCCCCCCCTCAACACACAAAACACCACCCCTCCCCCCCCCCCTCCAAATTTTGCCCCCCCCCCTCAACACACACCACACCACACCACCCCTCCCCCCCCTCCAAAATTCACCCCCCACCCCCCTCAACACACACCACCCCACACCTCCCCTCCCCCCCCCCCAAAAATTCCCCCCCCCCCTCAACACACACCACCACATCCCCCCCCCTCAAAAATCCCCCCCCCCCTCAACACACAAAACACCACCCCTCCCCCCCCCCCTCAAAAATCCCCCCCCCCCCCAACACACACCACACCACACCACACCACACCTCCCCCCCCCTCCAAATTTTGCCCCCCCCCCCCCCCAAAAAATTGGCCCCCCCCCTCAACACACACCACCCCTCCCCCCCCTCCAAAATTCGCCCCCCCCCCCCCTCAAAAATCCCCCCCCACCTCAACACACACCACACCACACCACACCAACCCTCCCCTTCCCCCCTCCAAATTTCGCCTTCCCCTCAACACACACCACCCCACCCCTCCCCCCCCCCCAAAAATTCGCCCCCCCCGTCCAAATTTCGCCCCTTCCCCCCCCAAAAATTCCCCCCCCCCCCTCAACACACACCACACCACACCACCCCACACGACGCCTCCCCCCCCCTCAAAAATCCCCCCCCCCCCTCAACACACACCACACCACACCACCCCTCCCCCCCCCTCAAAAATCCCCCCCCTCAACACACACCACACCACCCCTCCCCTTCCCCCCCTCCGAATTTCGCCCGCCCCTCAACACACACCACCCCACCCCTCCCCCCCCCCCCGCCCCCAAAAAATTCGCCCCCCCCCCAACACACACCACCCCACCCCCCCCCCCCCCAAAAATTCGGCCACCCCCCTCAACACACACCACACCACACACCCCCTCCCCCCCTCCAAAATTTGCCCCCCCCCCCCCCCCCCCAAAAATTCGCGCCCCCCCCCCCCTCAATACACACCTCCCCACCCCCCCCCCCCCCTCAACAAACACCACACCACCCCTCCCCCCCCCTCAAAAATCCCCCCCCCCCCTCAACACACACCACACCACACCACCCCTCCCCCCCCCCCCCCCCCCCCAAAAAATCACCCCCCCGCCCCCCTCAACACACACCACCCCACCCCCCCCCCCCCACAACACACACCACACAACCCCTCCCCCCCCCTCAAAAATTCCCCGCCCCCCCCTCAACACACACCACACCACCCCTCCCCCCCCTCAAAAATCCCCCCCCCCCCTCAACACACACCACACCACACCACCCCTCCCCCCCCCCCCCCCCAAAAAATCCCCCCCCGCCCCCCTCAACACACACCACCCCACCCCCTCCCCCCCCACAACACACACCACACAACCCCTCCCCCCCCCTCAAAAATTCCCCGCCCCCCCCTCAACACACACCACACCACCCCTCCCCCCCCCTCAAAAATCCCCCCCCCCCTCAACACACACCACACCACACCACCCCTCCCCCCCCCCCCCAAAAAAATCCCCCCCCCGCCCCCCTCAACACACACCACCCCACCCCCCCCCCCACAACACACACCACACAACCCCTCCCCCCCCCCTCAAAAATTCCCCGCCCCCCCCTCAACACACACCACACCACCCCTCCCCCCCCCTCAAAAATCCCCCCCCCCCCCCTCCAAATTTTGCCCCCCCCCCCAAAAAATTGGCCCCCCCCCTCAACACACACCACACCACACCACCCCTCCCCCCCCCCCTCCAAAATTCGCCCCCCCCCCCCCCCCCCCCCCCTCAACACACACCACCCCACCCCCCCCCTCAACACACACCACACCACCCCTCCCCCCCCCCTCAAAAATCCCCCCCCCCCTCAACACACACCACAACACCCCTCCCCCCCCGCCCCAAAAATTCGCCCCCCCCTCAACACACACCACACCACACCACCGCTCCCCCCCCCCCCCTCCAAAATTCGCCCCCCCCCCAAAAATTTCCCACCCCTCCCCCCTCAACACACACCACCCCACCCCCCCCCCCCAACACACACCACACCACCCCTCCCCCCCCCCCTCAACACACACCACACCACACCACCCCTCCCCCCCCCTCCAAAATTCGCCCCCCCCCCCCCCCCCTCAACACACACCACCCCACCCCCCCCCTCAACACACACCACACCACCCCTCCCCCCCAAAAAATTTGGCCACCCCCCTCAACACATACCACACCACACCACACCACCCCTCCCCCCCCCCCCCCCCAAAATTCGCCCCCCCCCCCTCAATACACACCTCCCCACCCTTCCCCCCCCCCCCGCCCCCAACACACACCACCCCTCCCCCCCCCCCAAAAATTCGCCCCCCCCCCCCCCCTCAATACACACCTCCCCACCCTTCCCCCCCCCCCTCAACACACACCACACCACACCACACCACCCCTCCCCTTCCCCCCCTCCAAATTTCGCCCCCCCCTCAACACACACCACCCCACCCCTCCCCCCCCCCCTCCAAATTTCGCCCCTTCTCCCCCCCAAAAATTCCCCCCCCCCCCCTCCCTCAACACACACCACACCACACCACCCCTCCCCCCCCCACCCCCCTCAACACACACCACCCCACACCACCCCTCCCCCCCCCAAAAATCCCCCCCCCCAACACACACCTCACCACCCCTCCCCCCCCCTCAAAAATTCCCCCCCCCCCCCCCCCCTCAACACACAAAACACCACCCCTCCCCCCCCCCCCTCAAAACACACCACACCACACCACCCCTCCCCCCCCCCCCTCCAAATTTTGCCCCCCCCCCCCCCCCCCAAAAAAATTGGCCCCCCCCTCAACACACACCACACCACACCACCCCTCCCCCCCCCTCCAAAATTCGCCCCCCACCCCCCTCAACACACACCACCCCACACCTCCCCTCCCCCCCCCCAAAAATTTCCCCCCCCCCCCAACACACACCACCACATCCCCCCCCCCCCCTCAAAACACACCACACCACCCCTCCCCCCCCCTCAAAAATCCCCCCCCCCCCCCCTCAACACACAAAACACCACCCCTCCCCCCCCCCCCCCTCAAAAATCCCCCCCCCCAACACACACCACACCACACCACCCCTCCCCCCCCCCCTCCAAATTTTGCCCCCCCCCCCAAAAAATTGGCCCCCCCCTCAACACACACCACCCCTCCCCCCCCCTCCAAAATTCGCCCCCCCCACCCCTCAAAAATCCCCCCCCCCCCCCTCAACACACACCACACCAACCCTCCCCTTCCCCCCTCCAAATTTCGCCTTCCCCTCAACACACACCACCCCACCCCTCCCCCCCCCCCCCCCCCGTCCAAATTTCGCCCCTTCCCCCCCCAAAAATTCGCCCCCCCCCTCAACACACACCACCCCACACCACGCCTCCCCCCCCTCAAAAATTCCCCCCCCCCCCTCAACACACACCACACCACACCACCCCTCCCCCTCCCTCAAAAATCCCCCCCCCTCAACACACACCACACCACCCGTCCCCTTCCCCCCCTCCGAATTTCGCCCCCCCCTCAACACACTCCACCCCACCCCTCCCCCCCCCCCGCCCCCAAAAAATTCGCCCCCCCCCCCCAACACACACCACCCCACCCCCCCCCCCCCCCCCCAAAATTCGGCCACCCCCCTCAACACACACCACACCACACACCCCCTCCCCCCCTCCAAAATTTCCCCCCCCCCCCCCCCCCCGCCCCCAACACAAACCACCCCTCCCACCCCCCCCCAAAAATTCGCGCCCCCCCCCCCCCTCAATACACACCTCCCCACCCCCCCCCCCCTCAACAAACACCACACCACCCCTCCCCGCCCCCTCAAAAATCCCCTCCCCCCCCCCCTCAACACACACCACACCACCCCTCCCCCCCCCCCCCAAAAATCCCCCCCCCCCCCCCCCCCCAACACACACCACCCCAACCCCCCCCCCAACACACACCACACAACCGCTCCCCCCCCCTCAAAAATTCCCCGCCCCCCCCTCAACACACACCACACCACCCCGCCCCCCCCTCAACACACACCACACCACCCCTCCCCCCCCCCTCAACACACCCACACCACCCCACCTCTCCTCCAAAATTCTCCCCCCCCCCCCTCAACACACACCACACCACACCACCCCTCCCCCCCCCTCCAAAATTTGCCCCCCCACCCCCCGGCCCCAACACACACCACCCCTCCCCCCCCCTCCCAAAAATTCGCCCCCCCCCTCAATACACACCTCCCCACCCTTTCCCCCCCCCCCCTCAACACACACCACACCACCCCTCCCCCCCCCCCCCCCAAAAATCCCCCCCCCCCCCAACACACACCACCCCACCCCCCCCCCCAACACACACCACACAACCGCTCCCCCCCCTCAAAAATTCCCCGCCCCCCCCTCAACACACACCACACCACCCCGCCCCCCCCTCAACACACACCACACCACCCCTCCCCCCCCCCTCAACACACCCACACCACCCCACCTCTCCTCCAAAATTCTCCCCCCCCCCCTCAACACACACCACACCACACCACCCCTCCCCCCCCCTCCAAAATTTGCCCCCCACCCCCCGGCCCCAACACACACCACCCCTCCCCCCCCCCCCCAAAAATTCGCCCCCCCCCTCAATACACACCTCCCCACCCTTTCCCCCCCCCCCCTCAACACACACCACACCACCCCTCCCCCCCCTCTCAAAAATCCCCCCCCCCCCCCCTCAACACACACCACACCACCCCTCCCCTTCCCCCCCTCCAAATTTCGCCCACCCCTCAACACACATTACCCCACCCCTCCCCCCCCCCCCCAAAAATTCGCCCCCCCCCCCTCAACACACACCACCCCACACCACACCACCCCTCCCCCCCCCCAAAAAAATCCCCCCCCCCCCCGCCCTCAACACACACCACCCCCCCCCCCTCAACACACACCACACCACACCACCCCTCCCCCCCCCCCCCTCAAAAATCCCCCCCCCCCCTCAACACACACCACACCACACCACACCACACCACCCCTCCCCTTCCCCCCCTCGAAATTTCGCCCCCCCCTCAACACACACCACCCCACCCCTCCCCCCCCCCCGCCCCAAAAATTCGCCCCCCCCTCCAAATTTCGCCCCTTCCCCCCTCGTCACTCCCCCACCCAACCCAACCCCGCGCCACCCCCATGACACGGCACACCCCCCCACCCCACCGCACCCCCCCACGACGCCCCCCCCCCCCCGCACCCCACCTCGAAAAACCCCGCTCCCTCCACGCCACACCACAAATGCCTCCGAAAACCCTGCTCGACCCACCCCACCCCGCGTCACCCCCCCACGACATGGCGCACCCCCCACCCCACCGCACCCCCCAACGACGCCGCCCCGCACCCCACCTCGAAAAACCCCGCTCCCTCCATACCACCCCACCACGCCTCCGAAAACCCCGCTCGACCCACCCCACCTCGCGTCAGCCCCCCACGACACGGCACACCCCCCACACCCCACCGCACCCCCCCACGACGCGGCGCATATCCCCCCCCCCCCCCCCCGCACCCCACCTCGAAAAACCCCGCTCGACCCACCCAACCCCGCGTCACTCCCTCAGGACACGGCGCACCCCCCCACCCCACCGCACCCCCCCACGACGCCCCCCCGCACCCCACCTCGAAAAACCCCGCTCGACCCACCCAACCCCGCGTCACCCCCCCACGACACGGCGCACCCCCCCACCCCACCGCACCCCCCCACGACGCCCCCCCCCGCACCCCACCTCGAAAAACCCCGCTCCATCCACGCCACACCACCACGCCTCCGAAAACCCCGCTCGACCCACCCCACCCCGCGTCTCCCCCCCACGACACGGCGCACCCCCCACCCCACCGCACCCCCCAACGACGACGCCCCGCACCCCACCTCGAAAAACCCCGCTCCCTCCATACCACCCCACCACTCCTCCGAAAACCCCGCTCGACCCACCCCACCTCGCGTCAGCCCCCCACGACACGGCACACCCCCCACACCCCACCGCACCCCCCCACGACGCGGCGCATATCCCCCCCCCCCCCCCCGCACCCCACCTCGAAAAACCCCGCTCGACCCACCCAACCCCGCGTCACTCCCTCAGGACACGGCGCACCCCCCCACCCCACCGCACCCCCCCACGACGCCCCCCCGCACCCCACCTCGAAAAACCCCGCTCGACCCACCCAACCCCGCGTCACCCCCCCACGACACGGCGCACCCCCCCACCCCACCGCACCCCCCCACGACGCCCCCCCCCGCACCCCACCTCGAAAAACCCCGCTCCATCCACGCCACACCACCACGCCTCCGAAAACCCCGCTCGACCCACCCCACCCCGCGTCTCCCCCCCACGACACGGCGCACCCCCCACCCCACCGCACCCCCCAACGACGACGCCCCGCACCCCACCTCGAAAAACCCCGCTCCCTCCATACCACCCCACCACTCCTCCGAAAACCCCGCTCGACCCACCCCACCTCGCGTCAGCCCCCCACGACACGGCACACCCCCCACACCCCACCGCACCCCCCCACGACGCGGCGCATATCCCCCCCCCCCGCACCCCACCTCGAAAAACCCCACTCGACCCACCCAACCCCGCGTCACTCCCCCAGGACACGGCGCACCCCCCCACGACGCGGCGCATATCCCCCCCCCCCCCCCCGCACCCCACCTCAAAAAACCCCGCTCGACCCACCCCACCCCGCGTCACCCCCCCACGACACGGCGCACCCCCCCACCCCACCGCACCCCCCCACGACGCCCCCCCCCGCACCCCACCTCGAAAAACCCCGCTCCCTCCACGCCACACCACCACGCCTCCGAAAACCCCGCTCGACCCACCCCACCCCGCGTCTCCCCCCCACGACACGGCGCACCCCCCCACGACGCCCCCCCGCACCCCACCTCGGAAAACCGCGCTCCCTCCACAGCACCCCACCTCTCCTCCAAAAACCCCGCTCGACCACCCCCACCCCGCGTCACCCCCCAGGACGCCCCCCCGCACCCCACCTCGAAAAACCCCGCTCCCTCCACAGCACCCCACCTCTCCTCCAAAAACCCCGCTTGACCACCCCAACCCCGCGTCACTCCCCCACGACACGGCGCACCCCCCCACGACACGGCGCACCCCCCCACGACGCCCCCCCGCACCCCACCTCGGAAAACCGCGCTCCCTCCACAGCACCCCACCTCTCCTCCAAAAACCCCGCTCGACCACCCCCACCCCGCGTCACCCCCCAGGACGCCCCCCCGCACCCCACCTCGAAAAACCCCGCTCCCTCCACAGCACCCCACCTCTCCTCCAAAAACCCCGCTCGACCCACCCCACCCCGCTCGACCCACCCCACCCCGCGTCACCCCCCCCACGACACGGCGCACCCCCGCACCCCACCTCGAAAAACCCCGCTCCCTCCACAGCACCCCGCCACGCCTCCGAAAACCCCGCTCGACCCACCCCACCCCGCGTCACCCCCCACGACACGGCGCACCCCCCCACCCCACCGCACCCCCCCACGACGCCCCCCCGCACCCCACCTCGAAAAACCGCGCTCCCTCCACAGCACCCCACCTCTCCTCCAAAAACCCCGCTCGACCACCCCCACCCCGCGTCACCCCCCAGGACGCCCCCCCGCACCCCACCTCGAAAAACCCCGCTCCCTCCACAGCACCCCACCTCTCCTCCAAAAACCCCGCTTGACCACCCCAACCCCGCGTCACTCCCCCACGACACGGCGCACCCCCCCACCCCACCGCACCCCCCCACGACGCCCCCCCGCACCCCAGCTCGAAAAACCGCGCTCCCTCCACAGCACCCCACCTCTCCTCCAAAAACCCCGCTCGACCACCCCCACCCCGCGTCACCCCCCCACGACGCCCCCCCGCACTCCACCTCGAAAAACCCCGCTCCCTCCACAGCACCCCACCTCTCCTCCAAAAACCCCACCTCTCCTCCAAAAACCCCGCTTGACCACCCCAACCCCGCGTCACTCCCCCATGACACGGCGCACCCCCCCACGACGCCCCCCCCGCACCCCACCTCGAAAAACCCCGCTCCCTCCACACCACCCCGCCACGCCTCCAAAAAACCGCGCTCGACCCACCCCACCCCGCGTCACGGCGCACCCCCCACCCCACCGCACCCCCCCACGACGCCCCCCCCCCCCACCCCACCTCGAAAGACCGCGCTCCATCCACAGCACCCCACCTCTCCTCCAAAAACCCCGCTCGACCCACCCCACCCCGCGTCACCCCCCCACCACACGGCGCACCCCCCCACGACGCCCCCCCGCACCCCACCTCGAAAAACCCCGCTCCCTCCACAGCACCCCGCCACGCCTCCGAAAACCCCGCTCGACCCACCCCACCCCGCGTCACCCCCCCCACGACACGGCGCACCCCCGCACCCCACCTCGAAAAACCCCGCTCCCTCCACAGCACCCCGCCACGCCTCCGAAAACCCCGCTCGACCCACCCCACCCCGCGTCACCCCCCACGACACGGCGCACCCCCCCACCCCACCGCACCCCCCCACGACGCCCCCCCCGCACCCCACCTCGAAAAACCCCGCTCCCTCCACGCCTCCGAAAACCCCGCTCGACCCACCCCACCCCGCGTCACCCCCCCACGACGCCCCCGCGCACCCCACCTCGGAAAACCCGCTGCATCCACACCACCCCACCCCGCGTCACGGCACACCCCACCGCACCCCCCCTCGACGCGGCGCATCCCCCCCGCACCCCACCTCGAAAAACCCCGCTCCATCGACACGACCCCGCCACGCCTCCAAAAACCCCGCTCGACCCAGCCCACCCCGCGTCACCCCCCCACGACACGGCGCACCCTCCACCCCACCGCACCCCCCGACGACGCGGCGTATCCCCCGCGCACCCCACCTCCAAAAACCCCGCTCGACCCACGGCACGTCACCTCACCCCCCCACGACATGGCACACCCTCCCTCTTTAGAAATCGCGCTCCGCAATGACACGGCACACACACCCCACTGCACACGACCCCCTCCCGCGACACGGAACCTTCCACCCCCCGACGGACCTCCTCAAGAAACCCCCCCACGACATGGCACCCCCCCGCGACATGGCACACCCTCCCTCCTCAGAAATCCCCGCTCCAACAACCCGCCCGCGCAACATGGCACGCCCTCCCTCCTCGGAAAAACCCCGCTCCACCGAACCCCCCCACAACATGGCACACCCTCCGCTCCCAAAATACCTCGCATCTTGAGGAGGGGGTATCACGTGAGAGCGAGGCAGAGGGAGGGGCCAGGCACGACGTACGCAAAGACAATCGCGACGAGGAGAGGAGGCGCCGCGTCATGGCAAGGCGAGGGGGTTTCCTACCACGATGTCAGCGTTGGAGAGTCGAGACGTGATCCGAGGGGATTTCCATGCCACGGTCTCGAAACAAGCATGCAAAAGGGTGCAGCACCAGGACTTCCCGGGAGGTCACCCATCCCAGTACTGTTCTGGCCCAAGCGCGCTTAACTGCGGAGTTCTGATGGGATCCGGTGTATTAGCGCTGGTGTGACCGCACCACAAACACAAAGGAATTCCAAAGAGCTCTTGTATACTCGGAAAGTGGCACGAGAG
>NC_141150.1:146367635-146375135 GCF_053477565.2 Lygodium microphyllum | reverse complement strand
TCCCCCCCCCCCCTCAACACACACCACACCACACCACCCCTCCCCCCCCCCCCCCCCCCCCAAAAAATCACCCCCCCGCCCCCCTCAACACACACCACCCCACCCCCCCCCCCCCACAACACACACCACACAACCCCTCCCCCCCCCTCAAAAATTCCCCGCCCCCCCCTCAACACACACCACACCACCCCTCCCCCCCCTCAAAAATCCCCCCCCCCCCTCAACACACACCACACCACACCACCCCTCCCCCCCCCCCCCCCCAAAAAATCCCCCCCCGCCCCCCTCAACACACACCACCCCACCCCCTCCCCCCCCACAACACACACCACACAACCCCTCCCCCCCCCTCAAAAATTCCCCGCCCCCCCCTCAACACACACCACACCACCCCTCCCCCCCCCTCAAAAATCCCCCCCCCCCTCAACACACACCACACCACACCACCCCTCCCCCCCCCCCCCAAAAAAATCCCCCCCCCGCCCCCCTCAACACACACCACCCCACCCCCCCCCCCACAACACACACCACACAACCCCTCCCCCCCCCCTCAAAAATTCCCCGCCCCCCCCTCAACACACACCACACCACCCCTCCCCCCCCCTCAAAAATCCCCCCCCCCCCCCTCCAAATTTTGCCCCCCCCCCCAAAAAATTGGCCCCCCCCCTCAACACACACCACACCACACCACCCCTCCCCCCCCCCCTCCAAAATTCGCCCCCCCCCCCCCCCCCCCCCCCTCAACACACACCACCCCACCCCCCCCCTCAACACACACCACACCACCCCTCCCCCCCCCCTCAAAAATCCCCCCCCCCCTCAACACACACCACAACACCCCTCCCCCCCCGCCCCAAAAATTCGCCCCCCCCTCAACACACACCACACCACACCACCGCTCCCCCCCCCCCCCTCCAAAATTCGCCCCCCCCCCAAAAATTTCCCACCCCTCCCCCCTCAACACACACCACCCCACCCCCCCCCCCCAACACACACCACACCACCCCTCCCCCCCCCCCTCAACACACACCACACCACACCACCCCTCCCCCCCCCTCCAAAATTCGCCCCCCCCCCCCCCCCCTCAACACACACCACCCCACCCCCCCCCTCAACACACACCACACCACCCCTCCCCCCCAAAAAATTTGGCCACCCCCCTCAACACATACCACACCACACCACACCACCCCTCCCCCCCCCCCCCCCCAAAATTCGCCCCCCCCCCCTCAATACACACCTCCCCACCCTTCCCCCCCCCCCCGCCCCCAACACACACCACCCCTCCCCCCCCCCCAAAAATTCGCCCCCCCCCCCCCCCTCAATACACACCTCCCCACCCTTCCCCCCCCCCCTCAACACACACCACACCACACCACACCACCCCTCCCCTTCCCCCCCTCCAAATTTCGCCCCCCCCTCAACACACACCACCCCACCCCTCCCCCCCCCCCTCCAAATTTCGCCCCTTCTCCCCCCCAAAAATTCCCCCCCCCCCCCTCCCTCAACACACACCACACCACACCACCCCTCCCCCCCCCACCCCCCTCAACACACACCACCCCACACCACCCCTCCCCCCCCCAAAAATCCCCCCCCCCAACACACACCTCACCACCCCTCCCCCCCCCTCAAAAATTCCCCCCCCCCCCCCCCCCTCAACACACAAAACACCACCCCTCCCCCCCCCCCCTCAAAACACACCACACCACACCACCCCTCCCCCCCCCCCCTCCAAATTTTGCCCCCCCCCCCCCCCCCCAAAAAAATTGGCCCCCCCCTCAACACACACCACACCACACCACCCCTCCCCCCCCCTCCAAAATTCGCCCCCCACCCCCCTCAACACACACCACCCCACACCTCCCCTCCCCCCCCCCAAAAATTTCCCCCCCCCCCCAACACACACCACCACATCCCCCCCCCCCCCTCAAAACACACCACACCACCCCTCCCCCCCCCTCAAAAATCCCCCCCCCCCCCCCCTCAACACACAAAACACCACCCCTCCCCCCCCCCCCCCTCAAAAATCCCCCCCCCCAACACACACCACACCACACCACCCCTCCCCCCCCCCCTCCAAATTTTGCCCCCCCCCCCAAAAAATTGGCCCCCCCCTCAACACACACCACCCCTCCCCCCCCCTCCAAAATTCGCCCCCCCCACCCCTCAAAAATCCCCCCCCCCCCCCTCAACACACACCACACCAACCCTCCCCTTCCCCCCTCCAAATTTCGCCTTCCCCTCAACACACACCACCCCACCCCTCCCCCCCCCCCCCCCCCGTCCAAATTTCGCCCCTTCCCCCCCCAAAAATTCGCCCCCCCCCTCAACACACACCACCCCACACCACGCCTCCCCCCCCTCAAAAATTCCCCCCCCCCCCTCAACACACACCACACCACACCACCCCTCCCCCTCCCTCAAAAATCCCCCCCCCTCAACACACACCACACCACCCGTCCCCTTCCCCCCCTCCGAATTTCGCCCCCCCCTCAACACACTCCACCCCACCCCTCCCCCCCCCCCGCCCCCAAAAAATTCGCCCCCCCCCCCCAACACACACCACCCCACCCCCCCCCCCCCCCCCCAAAATTCGGCCACCCCCCTCAACACACACCACACCACACACCCCCTCCCCCCCTCCAAAATTTCCCCCCCCCCCCCCCCCCCGCCCCCAACACAAACCACCCCTCCCACCCCCCCCCAAAAATTCGCGCCCCCCCCCCCCCTCAATACACACCTCCCCACCCCCCCCCCCCTCAACAAACACCACACCACCCCTCCCCGCCCCCTCAAAAATCCCCTCCCCCCCCCCCTCAACACACACCACACCACCCCTCCCCCCCCCCCCCAAAAATCCCCCCCCCCCCCCCCCCCCAACACACACCACCCCAACCCCCCCCCCAACACACACCACACAACCGCTCCCCCCCCCTCAAAAATTCCCCGCCCCCCCCTCAACACACACCACACCACCCCGCCCCCCCCTCAACACACACCACACCACCCCTCCCCCCCCCCTCAACACACCCACACCACCCCACCTCTCCTCCAAAATTCTCCCCCCCCCCCCTCAACACACACCACACCACACCACCCCTCCCCCCCCCTCCAAAATTTGCCCCCCCACCCCCCGGCCCCAACACACACCACCCCTCCCCCCCCCTCCCAAAAATTCGCCCCCCCCCTCAATACACACCTCCCCACCCTTTCCCCCCCCCCCCTCAACACACACCACACCACCCCTCCCCCCCCCCCCCCCAAAAATCCCCCCCCCCCCCAACACACACCACCCCACCCCCCCCCCCAACACACACCACACAACCGCTCCCCCCCCTCAAAAATTCCCCGCCCCCCCCTCAACACACACCACACCACCCCGCCCCCCCCTCAACACACACCACACCACCCCTCCCCCCCCCCTCAACACACCCACACCACCCCACCTCTCCTCCAAAATTCTCCCCCCCCCCCTCAACACACACCACACCACACCACCCCTCCCCCCCCCTCCAAAATTTGCCCCCCACCCCCCGGCCCCAACACACACCACCCCTCCCCCCCCCCCCCAAAAATTCGCCCCCCCCCTCAATACACACCTCCCCACCCTTTCCCCCCCCCCCCTCAACACACACCACACCACCCCTCCCCCCCCTCTCAAAAATCCCCCCCCCCCCCCCTCAACACACACCACACCACCCCTCCCCTTCCCCCCCTCCAAATTTCGCCCACCCCTCAACACACATTACCCCACCCCTCCCCCCCCCCCCCAAAAATTCGCCCCCCCCCCCTCAACACACACCACCCCACACCACACCACCCCTCCCCCCCCCCAAAAAAATCCCCCCCCCCCCCGCCCTCAACACACACCACCCCCCCCCCCTCAACACACACCACACCACACCACCCCTCCCCCCCCCCCCCTCAAAAATCCCCCCCCCCCCTCAACACACACCACACCACACCACACCACACCACCCCTCCCCTTCCCCCCCTCGAAATTTCGCCCCCCCCTCAACACACACCACCCCACCCCTCCCCCCCCCCCGCCCCAAAAATTCGCCCCCCCCTCCAAATTTCGCCCCTTCCCCCCTCGTCACTCCCCCACCCAACCCAACCCCGCGCCACCCCCATGACACGGCACACCCCCCCACCCCACCGCACCCCCCCACGACGCCCCCCCCCCCCCGCACCCCACCTCGAAAAACCCCGCTCCCTCCACGCCACACCACAAATGCCTCCGAAAACCCTGCTCGACCCACCCCACCCCGCGTCACCCCCCCACGACATGGCGCACCCCCCACCCCACCGCACCCCCCAACGACGCCGCCCCGCACCCCACCTCGAAAAACCCCGCTCCCTCCATACCACCCCACCACGCCTCCGAAAACCCCGCTCGACCCACCCCACCTCGCGTCAGCCCCCCACGACACGGCACACCCCCCACACCCCACCGCACCCCCCCACGACGCGGCGCATATCCCCCCCCCCCCCCCCCGCACCCCACCTCGAAAAACCCCGCTCGACCCACCCAACCCCGCGTCACTCCCTCAGGACACGGCGCACCCCCCCACCCCACCGCACCCCCCCACGACGCCCCCCCGCACCCCACCTCGAAAAACCCCGCTCGACCCACCCAACCCCGCGTCACCCCCCCACGACACGGCGCACCCCCCCACCCCACCGCACCCCCCCACGACGCCCCCCCCCGCACCCCACCTCGAAAAACCCCGCTCCATCCACGCCACACCACCACGCCTCCGAAAACCCCGCTCGACCCACCCCACCCCGCGTCTCCCCCCCACGACACGGCGCACCCCCCACCCCACCGCACCCCCCAACGACGACGCCCCGCACCCCACCTCGAAAAACCCCGCTCCCTCCATACCACCCCACCACTCCTCCGAAAACCCCGCTCGACCCACCCCACCTCGCGTCAGCCCCCCACGACACGGCACACCCCCCACACCCCACCGCACCCCCCCACGACGCGGCGCATATCCCCCCCCCCCCCCCCCGCACCCCACCTCGAAAAACCCCGCTCGACCCACCCAACCCCGCGTCACTCCCTCAGGACACGGCGCACCCCCCCACCCCACCGCACCCCCCCACGACGCCCCCCCGCACCCCACCTCGAAAAACCCCGCTCGACCCACCCAACCCCGCGTCACCCCCCCCCCACGACACGGCGCACCCCCCCACCCCACCGCACCCCCCCACGACGCCCCCCCCCGCACCCCACCTCGAAAAACCCCGCTCCATCCACGCCACACCACCACGCCTCCGAAAACCCCGCTCGACCCACCCCACCCCGCGTCTCCCCCCCACGACACGGCGCACCCCCCACCCCACCGCACCCCCCAACGACGACGCCCCGCACCCCACCTCGAAAAACCCCGCTCCCTCCATACCACCCCACCACTCCTCCGAAAACCCCGCTCGACCCACCCCACCTCGCGTCAGCCCCCCACGACACGGCACACCCCCCACACCCCACCGCACCCCCCCACGACGCGGCGCATATCCCCCCCCCCCGCACCCCACCTCGAAAAACCCCACTCGACCCACCCAACCCCGCGTCACTCCCCCAGGACACGGCGCACCCCCCCACGACGCGGCGCATATCCCCCCCCCCCCCCCCGCACCCCACCTCAAAAAACCCCGCTCGACCCACCCCACCCCGCGTCACCCCCCCACGACACGGCGCACCCCCCCACCCCACCGCACCCCCCCACGACGCCCCCCCCCGCACCCCACCTCGAAAAACCCCGCTCCCTCCACGCCACACCACCACGCCTCCGAAAACCCCGCTCGACCCACCCCACCCCGCGTCTCCCCCCCACGACACGGCGCACCCCCCCACGACGCCCCCCCGCACCCCACCTCGGAAAACCGCGCTCCCTCCACAGCACCCCACCTCTCCTCCAAAAACCCCGCTCGACCACCCCCACCCCGCGTCACCCCCCAGGACGCCCCCCCGCACCCCACCTCGAAAAACCCCGCTCCCTCCACAGCACCCCACCTCTCCTCCAAAAACCCCGCTTGACCACCCCAACCCCGCGTCACTCCCCCACGACACGGCGCACCCCCCCACGACACGGCGCACCCCCCCACGACGCCCCCCCGCACCCCACCTCGGAAAACCGCGCTCCCTCCACAGCACCCCACCTCTCCTCCAAAAACCCCGCTCGACCACCCCCACCCCGCGTCACCCCCCAGGACGCCCCCCCGCACCCCACCTCGAAAAACCCCGCTCCCTCCACAGCACCCCACCTCTCCTCCAAAAACCCCGCTCGACCCACCCCACCCCGCTCGACCCACCCCACCCCGCGTCACCCCCCCCACGACACGGCGCACCCCCGCACCCCACCTCGAAAAACCCCGCTCCCTCCACAGCACCCCGCCACGCCTCCGAAAACCCCGCTCGACCCACCCCACCCCGCGTCACCCCCCACGACACGGCGCACCCCCCCACCCCACCGCACCCCCCCACGACGCCCCCCCGCACCCCACCTCGAAAAACCGCGCTCCCTCCACAGCACCCCACCTCTCCTCCAAAAACCCCGCTCGACCACCCCCACCCCGCGTCACCCCCCAGGACGCCCCCCCGCACCCCACCTCGAAAAACCCCGCTCCCTCCACAGCACCCCACCTCTCCTCCAAAAACCCCGCTTGACCACCCCAACCCCGCGTCACTCCCCCACGACACGGCGCACCCCCCCACCCCACCGCACCCCCCCACGACGCCCCCCCGCACCCCAGCTCGAAAAACCGCGCTCCCTCCACAGCACCCCACCTCTCCTCCAAAAACCCCGCTCGACCACCCCCACCCCGCGTCACCCCCCCACGACGCCCCCCCGCACTCCACCTCGAAAAACCCCGCTCCCTCCACAGCACCCCACCTCTCCTCCAAAAACCCCACCTCTCCTCCAAAAACCCCGCTTGACCACCCCAACCCCGCGTCACTCCCCCATGACACGGCGCACCCCCCCACGACGCCCCCCCCGCACCCCACCTCGAAAAACCCCGCTCCCTCCACACCACCCCGCCACGCCTCCAAAAAACCGCGCTCGACCCACCCCACCCCGCGTCACGGCGCACCCCCCACCCCACCGCACCCCCCCACGACGCCCCCCCCCCCCACCCCACCTCGAAAGACCGCGCTCCATCCACAGCACCCCACCTCTCCTCCAAAAACCCCGCTCGACCCACCCCACCCCGCGTCACCCCCCCACCACACGGCGCACCCCCCCACGACGCCCCCCCGCACCCCACCTCGAAAAACCCCGCTCCCTCCACAGCACCCCGCCACGCCTCCGAAAACCCCGCTCGACCCACCCCACCCCGCGTCACCCGCCACGACACGGCGCACCCCCCCACAACGCCCCCCCCGCACCCACCTCGAAAAACCCCGCTCCCTCCACGCCTCCGAAAACCCCGCTCGACCCACCCCACCCCGCGTCACCCCCCCCACGACACGGCGCACCCCCGCACCCC
>NC_141150.1:146347635-146357635 GCF_053477565.2 Lygodium microphyllum | reverse complement strand
CCCTCCCCCCCCCCCACCCCCCTCAACACACACCAACCCACACCACCCCTCCCCCCCCCAAAAATCCCCCCCCCCCCCTCAACACACACCACCCCACCCCCCCCCCCCCAACACACACCACACCACCCCTCCCCCCCCCCTCAAAAATTCCCCCCCCCCCCTCAACACACAAAACACCACCCCTCCCCCCCCCCCTCCAAATTTTGCCCCCCCCCCTCAACACACACCACACCACACCACCCCTCCCCCCCCTCCAAAATTCACCCCCCACCCCCCTCAACACACACCACCCCACACCTCCCCTCCCCCCCCCCCAAAAATTCCCCCCCCCCCTCAACACACACCACCACATCCCCCCCCCTCAAAAATCCCCCCCCCCTCTCAACACACAAAACACCACCCCTCCCCCCCCCCCTCAAAAATCCCCCCCCCCCCCAACACACACCACACCACACCACACCACACCTCCCCCCCCCTCCAAATTTTGCCCCCCCCCCCCCCAAAAAATTGGCCCCCCCCCTCAACACACACCACCCCTCCCCCCCCTCCAAAATTCGCCCCCCCCCCCCCTCAAAAATCCCCCCCCACCTCAACACACACCACACCACACCACACCAACCCTCCCCTTCCCCCCTCCAAATTTCGCCTTCCCCTCAACACACACCACCCCACCCCTCCCCCCCCCCCAAAAATTCGCCCCCCCCGTCCAAATTTCGCCCCTTCCCCCCCCAAAAATTCCCCCCCCCCCCTCAACACACACCACACCACACCACCCCACACGACGCCTCACCCCCCCTCAAAAATCCCCCCCCCCCCCTCAACACACACCACACCACACCACCCCTCCCCCCCCCTCAAAAATCCCCCCCCTCAACACACACCACACCACCCCTCCCCTTCCCCCCCTCCGAATTTCGCCCGCCCCTCAACACACACCACCCCACCCCTCCCCCCCCCCCGCCCCCAAAAAATTCGCCCCCCCCCCAACACACACCACCCCACCCCCCCCCCCCCCCAAAAATTCGGCCACCCCCCTCAACACACACCACACCACACACCCCCTCCCCCCCTCCAAAATTTGCCCCCCCCCCCCCCCCCCCCAAAAATTCGCGCCCCCCCCCCCCTCAATACACACCTCCCCACCCCCCCCCCCCCCTCAACAAACACCACACCACCCCTCCCCCCCCCTCAAAAATCCCCCCCCCCCCCCAACACACACCACACCACACCACCCCTCCCCCCCCCCCCCCCCCCCAAAAAATCACCCCCCCGCCCCCCTCAACACACACCACCCCACCCCCCCCCCCCCACAACACACACCACACAACCCCTCCCCCCCCCTCAAAAATTCCCCGCCCCCCCCTCAACACACACCACACCACCCCTCCCCCCCCTCAAAAATCCCCCCCCCCCCTCAACACACACCACACCACACCACCCCTCCCCCCCCCCCCCCCCAAAAAATCCCCCCCCGCCCCCCTCAACACACACCACCCCACCCCCTCCCCCCCCACAACACACACCACACAACCCCTCCCCCCCCCTCAAAAATTCCCCGCCCCCCCCTCAACACACACCACACCACCCCTCCCCCCCCCTCAAAAATCCCCCCCCCCCTCAACACACACCACACCACACCACCCCTCCCCCCCCCCCCCCAAAAAAATCCCCCCCCCGCCCCCCTCAACACACACCACCCCACCCCCCCCCCCACAACACACACCACACAACCCCTCCCCCCCCCCTCAAAAATTCCCCGCCCCCCCCTCAACACACACCACACCACCCCTCCCCCCCCCTCAAAAATCCCCCCCCCCCCCCCCTCCAAATTTTGCCCCCCCCCCCAAAAAATTGGCCCCCCCCCTCAACACACACCACACCACACCACCCCTCCCCCCCCCCCTCCAAAATTCGCCCCCCCCCCCCCCCCCCCCCCTCAACACACACCACCCCACCCCCCCCCTCAACACACACCACACCACCCCTCCCCCCCCCCTCAAAAATCCCCCCCCCCCTCAACACACACCACAACACCCCTCCCCCCCCGCCCCAAAAATTCGCCCCCCCCTCAACACACACCACACCACACCACCGCTCCCCCCCCCCCCTCCAAAATTCGCCCCCCCCCCAAAAATTTCCCACCCCTCCCCCCTCAACACACACCACCCCACCCCCCCCCCCCAACACACACCACACCACCCCTCCCCCCCCCCCTCAACACACACCACACCACACCACCCCTCCCCCCCCCTCCAAAATTCGCCCCCCCCCCCCCCCCCTCAACACACACCACCCCACCCCCCCCCTCAACACACACCACACCACCCCTCCCCCCCAAAAAATTTGGCCACCCCCCTCAACACATACCACACCACACCACACCACCCCTCCCCCCCCCCCAAAAATTCGCCCCCCCCCCCCCCTCAATACACACCTCCCCACCCTTCCCCCCCCCCCTCAACACACACCACACCACACCACACCACCCCTCCCCTTCCCCCCCTCCAAATTTCGCCCCCCCCTCAACACACACCACCCCACCCCTCCCCCCCCCCCTCCAAATTTCGCCCCTTCTCCCCCCCAAAAATTCCCCCCCCCCCCCTCCCTCAACACACACCACACCACACCACCCCTCCCCCCCCCACCCCCCTCAACACACACCACCCCACACCACCCCTCCCCCCCCCAAAAATCCCCCCCCCCAACACACACCTCACCACCCCTCCCCCCCCCTCAAAAATTCCCCCCCCCCCCCCCCCCTCAACACACAAAACACCACCCCTCCCCCCCCCCCCTCAAAACACACCACACCACACCACCCCTCCCCCCCCCCCCTCCAAATTTTGCCCCCCCCCCCCCCCCCCAAAAAAATTGGCCCCCCCCTCAACACACACCACACCACACCACCCCTCCCCCCCCCTCCAAAATTCGCCCCCCACCCCCCTCAACACACACCACCCCACACCTCCCCTCCCCCCCCCCAAAAATTTCCCCCCCCCCCCAACACACACCACCACATCCCCCCCCCCCCCTCAAAACACACCACACCACCCCTCCCCCCCCCTCAAAAATCCCCCCCCCCCCCCCCTCAACACACAAAACACCACCCCTCCCCCCCCCCCCCTCAAAAATCCCCCCCCCCAACACACACCACACCACACCACCCCTCCCCCCCCCCCTCCAAATTTTGCCCCCCCCCCCAAAAAATTGGCCCCCCCCTCAACACACACCACCCCTCCCCCCCCCTCCAAAATTCGCCCCCCCCACCCCTCAAAAATCCCCCCCCCCCCCCTCAACACACACCACACCAACCCTCCCCTTCCCCCCTCCAAATTTCGCCTTCCCCTCAACACACACCACCCCACCCCTCCCCCCCCCCCCCCCCCGTCCAAATTTCGCCCCTTCCCCCCCCAAAAATTCGCCCCCCCCCTCAACACACACCACCCCACACCACGCCTCCCCCCCCTCAAAAATTCCCCCCCCCCCCTCAACACACACCACACCACACCACCCCTCCCCCTCCCTCAAAAATCCCCCCCCCTCAACACACACCACACCACCCGTCCCCTTCCCCCCCTCCGAATTTCGCCCCCCCCTCAACACACTCCACCCCACCCCTCCCCCCCCCCCGCCCCCAAAAAATTCGCCCCCCCCCCCAACACACACCACCCCACCCCCCCCCCCCCCCCCCAAAATTCGGCCACCCCCCTCAACACACACCACACCACACACCCCCTCCCCCCCTCCAAAATTTCCCCCCCCCCCCCCCCCCCGCCCCCAACACAAACCACCCCTCCCACCCCCCCCCAAAAATTCGCGCCCCCCCCCCCCCTCAATACACACCTCCCCACCCCCCCCCCCCTCAACAAACACCACACCACCCCTCCCCGCCCCCTCAAAAATCCCCTCCCCCCCCCCCTCAACACACACCACACCACCCCTCCCCCCCCCCCCCAAAAATCCCCCCCCCCCCCCCCCCCCAACACACACCACCCCAACCCCCCCCCCAACACACACCACACAACCGCTCCCCCCCCCTCAAAAATTCCCCGCCCCCCCCTCAACACACACCACACCACCCCGCCCCCCCCTCAACACACACCACACCACCCCTCCCCCCCCCCTCAACACACCCACACCACCCCACCTCTCCTCCAAAATTCTCCCCCCCCCCCCTCAACACACACCACACCACACCACCCCTCCCCCCCCCTCCAAAATTTGCCCCCCCACCCCCCGGCCCCAACACACACCACCCCTCCCCCCCCCTCCCAAAAATTCGCCCCCCCCCTCAATACACACCTCCCCACCCTTTCCCCCCCCCCCCTCAACACACACCACACCACCCCTCCCCCCCCCCCCCCCCAAAAATCCCCCCCCCCCCCAACACACACCACCCCACCCCCCCCCCCAACACACACCACACAACCGCTCCCCCCCCTCAAAAATTCCCCGCCCCCCCCTCAACACACACCACACCACCCCGCCCCCCCCTCAACACACACCACACCACCCCTCCCCCCCCCCTCAACACACCCACACCACCCCACCTCTCCTCCAAAATTCTCCCCCCCCCCCTCAACACACACCACACCACACCACCCCTCCCCCCCCCTCCAAAATTTGCCCCCCACCCCCCGGCCCCAACACACACCACCCCTCCCCCCCCCCCCCAAAAATTCGCCCCCCCCCTCAATACACACCTCCCCACCCTTTCCCCCCCCCCCCTCAACACACACCACACCACCCCTCCCCCCCCTCTCAAAAATCCCCCCCCCCCCCCCTCAACACACACCACACCACCCCTCCCCTTCCCCCCCTCCAAATTTCGCCCACCCCTCAACACACATTACCCCACCCCTCCCCCCCCCCCCCAAAAATTCGCCCCCCCCCCCTCAACACACACCACCCCACACCACACCACCCCTCCCCCCCCCCAAAAAAATCCCCCCCCCCCCCGCCCTCAACACACACCACCCCCCCCCCCTCAACACACACCACACCACACCACCCCTCCCCCCCCCCCCCTCAAAAATCCCCCCCCCCCCTCAACACACACCACACCACACCACACCACACCACCCCTCCCCTTCCCCCCCTCGAAATTTCGCCCCCCCCTCAACACACACCACCCCACCCCTCCCCCCCCCCGCCCCAAAAATTCGCCCCCCCCTCCAAATTTCGCCCCTTCCCCCCTCGTCACTCCCCCACCCAACCCAACCCCGCGCCACCCCCATGACACGGCACACCCCCCCACCCCACCGCACCCCCCCACGACGCCCCCCCCCCCCCGCACCCCACCTCGAAAAACCCCGCTCCCTCCACGCCACACCACAAATGCCTCCGAAAACCCTGCTCGACCCACCCCACCCCGCGTCACCCCCCCACGACATGGCGCACCCCCCACCCCACCGCACCCCCCAACGACGCCGCCCCGCACCCCACCTCGAAAAACCCCGCTCCCTCCATACCACCCCACCACGCCTCCGAAAACCCCGCTCGACCCACCCCACCTCGCGTCAGCCCCCCACGACACGGCACACCCCCCACACCCCACCGCACCCCCCCACGACGCGGCGCATATCCCCCCCCCCCCCCCCCGCACCCCACCTCGAAAAACCCCGCTCGACCCACCCAACCCCGCGTCACTCCCTCAGGACACGGCGCACCCCCCCACCCCACCGCACCCCCCCACGACGCCCCCCCGCACCCCACCTCGAAAAACCCCGCTCGACCCACCCAACCCCGCGTCACCCCCCCACGACACGGCGCACCCCCCCACCCCACCGCACCCCCCCACGACGCCCCCCCCCGCACCCCACCTCGAAAAACCCCGCTCCATCCACGCCACACCACCACGCCTCCGAAAACCCCGCTCGACCCACCCCACCCCGCGTCTCCCCCCCACGACACGGCGCACCCCCCACCCCACCGCACCCCCCAACGACGACGCCCCGCACCCCACCTCGAAAAACCCCGCTCCCTCCATACCACCCCACCACTCCTCCGAAAACCCCGCTCGACCCACCCCACCTCGCGTCAGCCCCCCACGACACGGCACACCCCCCACACCCCACCGCACCCCCCCACGACGCGGCGCATATCCCCCCCCCCCCCCCCCGCACCCCACCTCGAAAAACCCCGCTCGACCCACCCAACCCCGCGTCACTCCCTCAGGACACGGCGCACCCCCCCACCCCACCGCACCCCCCCACGACGCCCCCCCGCACCCCACCTCGAAAAACCCCGCTCGACCCACCCAACCCCGCGTCACCCCCCCACGACACGGCGCACCCCCCCACCCCACCGCACCCCCCCACGACGCCCCCCCCCGCACCCCACCTCGAAAAACCCCGCTCCATCCACGCCACACCACCACGCCTCCGAAAACCCCGCTCGACCCACCCCACCCCGCGTCTCCCCCCCACGACACGGCGCACCCCCCACCCCACCGCACCCCCCAACGACGACGCCCCGCACCCCACCTCGAAAAACCCCGCTCCCTCCATACCACCCCACCACTCCTCCGAAAACCCCGCTCGACCCACCCCACCTCGCGTCAGCCCCCCACGACACGGCACACCCCCCACACCCCACCGCACCCCCCCACGACGCGGCGCATATCCCCCCCCCCGCACCCCACCTCGAAAAACCCCACTCGACCCACCCAACCCCGCGTCACTCCCCCAGGACACGGCGCACCCCCCCACGACGCGGCGCATATCCCCCCCCCCCCCCCCGCACCCCACCTCAAAAAACCCCGCTCGACCCACCCCACCCCGCGTCACCCCCCCACGACACGGCGCACCCCCCCACCCCACCGCACCCCCCCACGACGCCCCCCCCCGCACCCCACCTCGAAAAACCCCGCTCCCTCCACGCCACACCACCACGCCTCCGAAAACCCCGCTCGACCCACCCCACCCCGCGTCTCCCCCCCACGACACGGCGCACCCCCCCACGACGCCCCCCCGCACCCCACCTCGGAAAACCGCGCTCCCTCCACAGCACCCCACCTCTCCTCCAAAAACCCCGCTCGACCACCCCCACCCCGCGTCACCCCCCAGGACGCCCCCCCGCACCCCACCTCGAAAAACCCCGCTCCCTCCACAGCACCCCACCTCTCCTCCAAAAACCCCGCTTGACCACCCCAACCCCGCGTCACTCCCCCACGACACGGCGCACCCCCCCACGACACGGCGCACCCCCCCACGACGCCCCCCCGCACCCCACCTCGGAAAACCGCGCTCCCTCCACAGCACCCCACCTCTCCTCCAAAAACCCCGCTCGACCACCCCCACCCCGCGTCACCCCCCAGGACGCCCCCCCGCACCCCACCTCGAAAAACCCCGCTCCCTCCACAGCACCCCACCTCTCCTCCAAAAACCCCGCTCGACCCACCCCACCCCGCTCGACCCACCCCACCCCGCGTCACCCCCCCCACGACACGGCGCACCCCCGCACCCCACCTCGAAAAACCCCGCTCCCTCCACAGCACCCCGCCACGCCTCCGAAAACCCCGCTCGACCCACCCCACCCCGCGTCACCCCCCACGACACGGCGCACCCCCCCACCCCACCGCACCCCCCCACGACGCCCCCCCGCACCCCACCTCGAAAAACCGCGCTCCCTCCACAGCACCCCACCTCTCCTCCAAAAACCCCGCTCGACCACCCCCACCCCGCGTCACCCCCCAGGACGCCCCCCCGCACCCCACCTCGAAAAACCCCGCTCCCTCCACAGCACCCCACCTCTCCTCCAAAAACCCCGCTTGACCACCCCAACCCCGCGTCACTCCCCCACGACACGGCGCACCCCCCCACCCCACCGCACCCCCCCACGACGCCCCCCCGCACCCCAGCTCGAAAAACCGCGCTCCCTCCACAGCACCCCACCTCTCCTCCAAAAACCCCGCTCGACCACCCCCACCCCGCGTCACCCCCCCACGACGCCCCCCCGCACTCCACCTCGAAAAACCCCGCTCCCTCCACAGCACCCCACCTCTCCTCCAAAAACCCCACCTCTCCTCCAAAAACCCCGCTTGACCACCCCAACCCCGCGTCACTCCCCCATGACACGGCGCACCCCCCCACGACGCCCCCCCCGCACCCCACCTCGAAAAACCCCGCTCCCTCCACACCACCCCGCCACGCCTCCAAAAAACCGCGCTCGACCCACCCCACCCCGCGTCACGGCGCACCCCCCACCCCACCGCACCCCCCCACGACGCCCCCCCCCCCCACCCCACCTCGAAAGACCGCGCTCCATCCACAGCACCCCACCTCTCCTCCAAAAACCCCGCTCGACCCACCCCACCCCGCGTCACCCCCCCACCACACGGCGCACCCCCCCACGACGCCCCCCCGCACCCCACCTCGAAAAACCCCGCTCCCTCCACAGCACCCCGCCACGCCTCCGAAAACCCCGCTCGACCCACCCCACCCCGCGTCACCCGCCACGACACGGCGCACCCCCCCACAACGCCCCCCCCGCACCCACCTCGAAAAACCCCGCTCCCTCCACGCCTCCGAAAACCCCGCTCGACCCACCCCACCCCGCGTCACCCCCCCCACGACACGGCGCACCCCCGCACCCCACCTCGAAAAACCCCGCTCCCTCCACAGCACCCCGCCACGCCTCCGAAAACCCCGCTCGACCCACCCCACCCCGCGTCACCCCCCACGACACGGCGCACCCCCCCACCCCACCGCACCCCCCCACGACGCCCCCCCCGCACCCCACCTCGAAAAACCCCGCTCCCTCCACGCCTCCGAAAACCCCGCTCGACCCACCCCACCCCGCGTCACCCCCCCACGACGCCCCCGCGCACCCCACCTCGGAAAACCCGCTGCATCCACACCACCCCACCCCGCGTCACGGCACACCCCACCGCACCCCCCCTCGACGCGGCGCATCCCCCCCGCACCCCACCTCGAAAAACCCCGCTCCATCGACACGACCCCGCCACGCCTCCAAAAACCCCGCTCGACCCAGCCCACCCCGCGTCACCCCCCCACGACACGGCGCACCCTCCACCCCACCGCACCCCCCGACGACGCGGCGTATCCCCCGCGCACCCCACCTCCAAAAACCCCGCTCGACCCACGGCACGTCACCTCACCCCCCCACGACATGGCACACCCTCCCTCTTTAGAAATCGCGCTCCGCAATGACACGGCACACACACCCCACTGCACACGACCCCCTCCCGCGACACGGAACCTTCCACCCCCCGACGGACCTCCTCAAGAAACCCCCCCACGACATGGCACCCCCCCGCGACATGGCACACCCTCCCTCCTCAGAAATCCCCGCTCCAACAACCCGCCCGCGCAACATGGCACGCCCTCCCTCCTCGGAAAAACCCCGCTCCACCGAACCCCCCCACAACATGGCACACCCTCCGCTCCCAAAATACCTCGCATCTTGAGGAGGGGGTATCACGTGAGAGCGAGGCAGAGGGAGGGGCCAGGCACGACGTACGCAAAGACAATCGCGACGAGGAGAGGAGGCGCCGCGTCATGGCAAGGCGAGGGGGTTTCCTACCACGATGTCAGCGTTGGAGAGTCGAGACGTGATCCGAGGGGATTTCCATGCCACGGTCTCGAAACAAGCATGCAAAAGGGTGCAGCACCAGGACTTCCCGGGAGGTCACCCATCCCAGTACTGTTCTGGCCCAAGCGCGCTTAACTGCGGAGTTCTGATGGGATCCGGTGTATTAGCGCTGGTGTGACCGCACCACAAACACAAAGGAATTCCAAAGAGCTCTTGTATACTCGGAAAGTGGCACGAGAGAGCCCAAGAGCGAGGCATGGCGGCATGCCATGCCGCTCATGCCACGGAGGACGCGACTAAACGCGAACCCTAAACCCCGCGCACATGGAGGCGACGCACAAAAGATTGAATGCCGCCGTCGCGTGCCATTTCTAACACGAAGGGCAAGCATCCACGTGAAGAGCACCCCGTGCACACATAGGCGACGACGTAGAAAAGATCGAGC
>NC_141150.1:146330135-146337635 GCF_053477565.2 Lygodium microphyllum | reverse complement strand
AAAAATCCCCCCCCCCCCTCAACACACACCACACCACACCACCCCTCCCCCCCCCCCCCCCCAAAAAATCCCCCCCCGCCCCCCTCAACACACACCACCCCACCCCCTCCCCCCCCACAACACACACCACACAACCCCTCCCCCCCCCTCAAAAATTCCCCGCCCCCCCCTCAACACACACCACACCACCCCTCCCCCCCCCTCAAAAATCCCCCCCCCCCTCAACACACACCACACCACACCACCCCTCCCCCCCCCCCCCAAAAAAATCCCCCCCCCGCCCCCCTCAACACACACCACCCCACCCCCCCCCCCACAACACACACCACACAACCCCTCCCCCCCCCCTCAAAAATTCCCCGCCCCCCCCTCAACACACACCACACCACCCCTCCCCCCCCCTCAAAAATCCCCCCCCCCCCCCTCCAAATTTTGCCCCCCCCCCCAAAAAATTGGCCCCCCCCCTCAACACACACCACACCACACCACCCCTCCCCCCCCCCCTCCAAAATTCGCCCCCCCCCCCCCCCCCCCCCCCCTCAACACACACCACCCCACCCCCCCCCTCAACACACACCACACCACCCCTCCCCCCCCCCTCAAAAATCCCCCCCCCCCTCAACACACACCACAACACCCCTCCCCCCCCGCCCCAAAAATTCGCCCCCCCCTCAACACACACCACACCACACCACCGCTCCCCCCCCCCCCCTCCAAAATTCGCCCCCCCCCCAAAAATTTCCCACCCCTCCCCCCTCAACACACACCACCCCACCCCCCCCCCCCAACACACACCACACCACCCCTCCCCCCCCCCCTCAACACACACCACACCACACCACCCCTCCCCCCCCCTCCAAAATTCGCCCCCCCCCCCCCCCCCTCAACACACACCACCCCACCCCCCCCCTCAACACACACCACACCACCCCTCCCCCCCAAAAAATTTGGCCACCCCCCTCAACACATACCACACCACACCACACCACCCCTCCCCCCCCCCCCCCCCAAAATTCGCCCCCCCCCCCTCAATACACACCTCCCCACCCTTCCCCCCCCCCCCGCCCCCAACACACACCACCCCTCCCCCCCCCCCAAAAATTCGCCCCCCCCCCCCCCCTCAATACACACCTCCCCACCCTTCCCCCCCCCCCTCAACACACACCACACCACACCACACCACCCCTCCCCTTCCCCCCCTCCAAATTTCGCCCCCCCCTCAACACACACCACCCCACCCCTCCCCCCCCCCCTCCAAATTTCGCCCCTTCTCCCCCCCAAAAATTCCCCCCCCCCCCCTCCCTCAACACACACCACACCACACCACCCCTCCCCCCCCCACCCCCCTCAACACACACCACCCCACACCACCCCTCCCCCCCCCAAAAATCCCCCCCCCCAACACACACCTCACCACCCCTCCCCCCCCCCTCAAAAATTCCCCCCCCCCCCCCCCCCTCAACACACAAAACACCACCCCTCCCCCCCCCCCCTCAAAACACACCACACCACACCACCCCTCCCCCCCCCCCCTCCAAATTTTGCCCCCCCCCCCCCCCCCCAAAAAAATTGGCCCCCCCCTCAACACACACCACACCACACCACCCCTCCCCCCCCCTCCAAAATTCGCCCCCCACCCCCCTCAACACACACCACCCCACACCTCCCCTCCCCCCCCCCAAAAATTTCCCCCCCCCCCCAACACACACCACCACATCCCCCCCCCCCCCTCAAAACACACCACACCACCCCTCCCCCCCCCTCAAAAATCCCCCCCCCCCCCCCCTCAACACACAAAACACCACCCCTCCCCCCCCCCCCCCTCAAAAATCCCCCCCCCCAACACACACCACACCACACCACCCCTCCCCCCCCCCCTCCAAATTTTGCCCCCCCCCCCAAAAAATTGGCCCCCCCCTCAACACACACCACCCCTCCCCCCCCCTCCAAAATTCGCCCCCCCCACCCCTCAAAAATCCCCCCCCCCCCCCTCAACACACACCACACCAACCCTCCCCTTCCCCCCTCCAAATTTCGCCTTCCCCTCAACACACACCACCCCACCCCTCCCCCCCCCCCCCCCCCGTCCAAATTTCGCCCCTTCCCCCCCCAAAAATTCGCCCCCCCCCTCAACACACACCACCCCACACCACGCCTCCCCCCCCTCAAAAATTCCCCCCCCCCCCTCAACACACACCACACCACACCACCCCTCCCCCTCCCTCAAAAATCCCCCCCCCTCAACACACACCACACCACCCGTCCCCTTCCCCCCCTCCGAATTTCGCCCCCCCCTCAACACACTCCACCCCACCCCTCCCCCCCCCCCGCCCCCAAAAAATTCGCCCCCCCCCCCAACACACACCACCCCACCCCCCCCCCCCCCCCCCAAAATTCGGCCACCCCCCTCAACACACACCACACCACACACCCCCTCCCCCCCTCCAAAATTTCCCCCCCCCCCCCCCCCCCCGCCCCCAACACAAACCACCCCTCCCACCCCCCCCCAAAAATTCGCGCCCCCCCCCCCCCTCAATACACACCTCCCCACCCCCCCCCCCCTCAACAAACACCACACCACCCCTCCCCGCCCCCTCAAAAATCCCCTCCCCCCCCCCCTCAACACACACCACACCACCCCTCCCCCCCCCCCCCAAAAATCCCCCCCCCCCCCCCCCCCCAACACACACCACCCCAACCCCCCCCCCAACACACACCACACAACCGCTCCCCCCCCCTCAAAAATTCCCCGCCCCCCCCTCAACACACACCACACCACCCCGCCCCCCCCTCAACACACACCACACCACCCCTCCCCCCCCCCTCAACACACCCACACCACCCCACCTCTCCTCCAAAATTCTCCCCCCCCCCCCTCAACACACACCACACCACACCACCCCTCCCCCCCCCTCCAAAATTTGCCCCCCCACCCCCCGGCCCCAACACACACCACCCCTCCCCCCCCCTCCCAAAAATTCGCCCCCCCCCTCAATACACACCTCCCCACCCTTTCCCCCCCCCCCCTCAACACACACCACACCACCCCTCCCCCCCCCCCCCCCCAAAAATCCCCCCCCCCCCCAACACACACCACCCCACCCCCCCCCCCAACACACACCACACAACCGCTCCCCCCCCTCAAAAATTCCCCGCCCCCCCCTCAACACACACCACACCACCCCGCCCCCCCCTCAACACACACCACACCACCCCTCCCCCCCCCCTCAACACACCCACACCACCCCACCTCTCCTCCAAAATTCTCCCCCCCCCCCTCAACACACACCACACCACACCACCCCTCCCCCCCCCTCCAAAATTTGCCCCCCACCCCCCGGCCCCAACACACACCACCCCTCCCCCCCCCCCCCAAAAATTCGCCCCCCCCCTCAATACACACCTCCCCACCCTTTCCCCCCCCCCCCTCAACACACACCACACCACCCCTCCCCCCCCTCTCAAAAATCCCCCCCCCCCCCCCTCAACACACACCACACCACCCCTCCCCTTCCCCCCCTCCAAATTTCGCCCACCCCTCAACACACATTACCCCACCCCTCCCCCCCCCCCCCCAAAAATTCGCCCCCCCCCCCTCAACACACACCACCCCACACCACACCACCCCTCCCCCCCCCCAAAAAAATCCCCCCCCCCCCCGCCCTCAACACACACCACCCCCCCCCCCTCAACACACACCACACCACACCACCCCTCCCCCCCCCCCCCTCAAAAATCCCCCCCCCCCCTCAACACACACCACACCACACCACACCACACCACCCCTCCCCTTCCCCCCCTCGAAATTTCGCCCCCCCCTCAACACACACCACCCCACCCCTCCCCCCCCCCGCCCCAAAAATTCGCCCCCCCCTCCAAATTTCGCCCCTTCCCCCCTCGTCACTCCCCCACCCAACCCAACCCCGCGCCACCCCCATGACACGGCACACCCCCCCACCCCACCGCACCCCCCCACGACGCCCCCCCCCCCCCGCACCCCACCTCGAAAAACCCCGCTCCCTCCACGCCACACCACAAATGCCTCCGAAAACCCTGCTCGACCCACCCCACCCCGCGTCACCCCCCCACGACATGGCGCACCCCCCACCCCACCGCACCCCCCAACGACGCCGCCCCGCACCCCACCTCGAAAAACCCCGCTCCCTCCATACCACCCCACCACGCCTCCGAAAACCCCGCTCGACCCACCCCACCTCGCGTCAGCCCCCCACGACACGGCACACCCCCCACACCCCACCGCACCCCCCCACGACGCGGCGCATATCCCCCCCCCCCCCCCCCGCACCCCACCTCGAAAAACCCCGCTCGACCCACCCAACCCCGCGTCACTCCCTCAGGACACGGCGCACCCCCCCACCCCACCGCACCCCCCCACGACGCCCCCCCGCACCCCACCTCGAAAAACCCCGCTCGACCCACCCAACCCCGCGTCACCCCCCCACGACACGGCGCACCCCCCCACCCCACCGCACCCCCCCACGACGCCCCCCCCCGCACCCCACCTCGAAAAACCCCGCTCCATCCACGCCACACCACCACGCCTCCGAAAACCCCGCTCGACCCACCCCACCCCGCGTCTCCCCCCCACGACACGGCGCACCCCCCACCCCACCGCACCCCCCAACGACGACGCCCCGCACCCCACCTCGAAAAACCCCGCTCCCTCCATACCACCCCACCACTCCTCCGAAAACCCCGCTCGACCCACCCCACCTCGCGTCAGCCCCCCACGACACGGCACACCCCCCACACCCCACCGCACCCCCCCACGACGCGGCGCATATCCCCCCCCCCCCCCCCCGCACCCCACCTCGAAAAACCCCGCTCGACCCACCCAACCCCGCGTCACTCCCTCAGGACACGGCGCACCCCCCCACCCCACCGCACCCCCCCACGACGCCCCCCCGCACCCCACCTCGAAAAACCCCGCTCGACCCACCCAACCCCGCGTCACCCCCCCACGACACGGCGCACCCCCCCACCCCACCGCACCCCCCCACGACGCCCCCCCCCGCACCCCACCTCGAAAAACCCCGCTCCATCCACGCCACACCACCACGCCTCCGAAAACCCCGCTCGACCCACCCCACCCCGCGTCTCCCCCCCACGACACGGCGCACCCCCCACCCCACCGCACCCCCCAACGACGACGCCCCGCACCCCACCTCGAAAAACCCCGCTCCCTCCATACCACCCCACCACTCCTCCGAAAACCCCGCTCGACCCACCCCACCTCGCGTCAGCCCCCCACGACACGGCACACCCCCCACACCCCACCGCACCCCCCCACGACGCGGCGCATATCCCCCCCCCCGCACCCCACCTCGAAAAACCCCACTCGACCCACCCAACCCCGCGTCACTCCCCCAGGACACGGCGCACCCCCCCACGACGCGGCGCATATCCCCCCCCCCCCCCCCGCACCCCACCTCAAAAAACCCCGCTCGACCCACCCCACCCCGCGTCACCCCCCCACGACACGGCGCACCCCCCCACCCCACCGCACCCCCCCACGACGCCCCCCCCCGCACCCCACCTCGAAAAACCCCGCTCCCTCCACGCCACACCACCACGCCTCCGAAAACCCCGCTCGACCCACCCCACCCCGCGTCTCCCCCCCACGACACGGCGCACCCCCCCACGACGCCCCCCCGCACCCCACCTCGGAAAACCGCGCTCCCTCCACAGCACCCCACCTCTCCTCCAAAAACCCCGCTCGACCACCCCCACCCCGCGTCACCCCCCAGGACGCCCCCCCGCACCCCACCTCGAAAAACCCCGCTCCCTCCACAGCACCCCACCTCTCCTCCAAAAACCCCGCTTGACCACCCCAACCCCGCGTCACTCCCCCACGACACGGCGCACCCCCCCACGACACGGCGCACCCCCCCACGACGCCCCCCCGCACCCCACCTCGGAAAACCGCGCTCCCTCCACAGCACCCCACCTCTCCTCCAAAAACCCCGCTCGACCACCCCCACCCCGCGTCACCCCCCAGGACGCCCCCCCGCACCCCACCTCGAAAAACCCCGCTCCCTCCACAGCACCCCACCTCTCCTCCAAAAACCCCGCTCGACCCACCCCACCCCGCTCGACCCACCCCACCCCGCGTCACCCCCCCCACGACACGGCGCACCCCCGCACCCCACCTCGAAAAACCCCGCTCCCTCCACAGCACCCCGCCACGCCTCCGAAAACCCCGCTCGACCCACCCCACCCCGCGTCACCCCCCACGACACGGCGCACCCCCCCACCCCACCGCACCCCCCCACGACGCCCCCCCGCACCCCACCTCGAAAAACCGCGCTCCCTCCACAGCACCCCACCTCTCCTCCAAAAACCCCGCTCGACCACCCCCACCCCGCGTCACCCCCCAGGACGCCCCCCCGCACCCCACCTCGAAAAACCCCGCTCCCTCCACAGCACCCCACCTCTCCTCCAAAAACCCCGCTTGACCACCCCAACCCCGCGTCACTCCCCCACGACACGGCGCACCCCCCCACCCCACCGCACCCCCCCACGACGCCCCCCCGCACCCCAGCTCGAAAAACCGCGCTCCCTCCACAGCACCCCACCTCTCCTCCAAAAACCCCGCTCGACCACCCCCACCCCGCGTCACCCCCCCACGACGCCCCCCCGCACTCCACCTCGAAAAACCCCGCTCCCTCCACAGCACCCCACCTCTCCTCCAAAAACCCCACCTCTCCTCCAAAAACCCCGCTTGACCACCCCAACCCCGCGTCACTCCCCCATGACACGGCGCACCCCCCCACGACGCCCCCCCCGCACCCCACCTCGAAAAACCCCGCTCCCTCCACACCACCCCGCCACGCCTCCAAAAAACCGCGCTCGACCCACCCCACCCCGCGTCACGGCGCACCCCCCACCCCACCGCACCCCCCCACGACGCCCCCCCCCCCCACCCCACCTCGAAAGACCGCGCTCCATCCACAGCACCCCACCTCTCCTCCAAAAACCCCGCTCGACCCACCCCACCCCGCGTCACCCCCCCACCACACGGCGCACCCCCCCACGACGCCCCCCCGCACCCCACCTCGAAAAACCCCGCTCCCTCCACAGCACCCCGCCACGCCTCCGAAAACCCCGCTCGACCCACCCCACCCCGCGTCACCCGCCACGACACGGCGCACCCCCCCACAACGCCCCCCCCGCACCCACCTCGAAAAACCCCGCTCCCTCCACGCCTCCGAAAACCCCGCTCGACCCACCCCACCCCGCGTCACCCCCCCCACGACACGGCGCACCCCCGCACCCCACCTCGAAAAACCCCGCTCCCTCCACAGCACCCCGCCACGCCTCCGAAAACCCCGCTCGACCCACCCCACCCCGCGTCACCCCCCACGACACGGCGCACCCCCCCACCCCACCGCACCCCCCCACGACGCCCCCCCCGCACCCCACCTCGAAAAACCCCGCTCCCTCCACGCCTCCGAAAACCCCGCTCGACCCACCCCACCC
>NC_141150.1:146310135-146320135 GCF_053477565.2 Lygodium microphyllum | reverse complement strand
CTCCAAATTTTGCCCCCCCCCCTCAACACACACCACACCACACCACCCCTCCCCCCCCTCCAAAATTCACCCCCCACCCCCCTCAACACACACCACCCCACACCTCCCCTCCCCCCCCCCCAAAAATTCCCCCCCCCCCTCAACACACACCACCACATCCCCCCCCCTCAAAAATCCCCCCCCCCCTCAACACACAAAACACCACCCCTCCCCCCCCCCCTCAAAAATCCCCCCCCCCCCCAACACACACCACACCACACCACACCACACCTCCCCCCCCCTCCAAATTTTGCCCCCCCCCCCCCCCAAAAAATTGGCCCCCCCCCTCAACACACACCACCCCTCCCCCCCCTCCAAAATTCGCCCCCCCCCCCCCTCAAAAATCCCCCCCCACCTCAACACACACCACACCACACCACACCAACCCTCCCCTTCCCCCCTCCAAATTTCGCCTTCCCCTCAACACACACCACCCCACCCCTCCCCCCCCCCCAAAAATTCGCCCCCCCCGTCCAAATTTCGCCCCTTCCCCCCCCAAAAATTCCCCCCCCCCCCTCAACACACACCACACCACACCACCCCACACGACGCCTCACCCCCCCTCAAAAATCCCCCCCCCCCCTCAACACACACCACACCACACCACCCCTCCCCCCCCCTCAAAAATCCCCCCCCTCAACACACACCACACCACCCCTCCCCTTCCCCCCCTCCGAATTTCGCCCGCCCCTCAACACACACCACCCCACCCCTCCCCCCCCCCCCGCCCCCAAAAAATTCGCCCCCCCCCCAACACACACCACCCCACCCCCCCCCCCCCCAAAAATTCGGCCACCCCCCTCAACACACACCACACCACACACCCCCTCCCCCCCTCCAAAATTTGCCCCCCCCCCCCCCCCCCCCAAAAATTCGCGCCCCCCCCCCCCTCAATACACACCTCCCCACCCCCCCCCCCCCCTCAACAAACACCACACCACCCCTCCCCCCCCCTCAAAAATCCCCCCCCCCCCTCAACACACACCACACCACACCACCCCTCCCCCCCCCCCCCCCCCCCCAAAAAATCACCCCCCCGCCCCCCTCAACACACACCACCCCACCCCCCCCCCCCCACAACACACACCACACAACCCCTCCCCCCCCCTCAAAAATTCCCCGCCCCCCCCTCAACACACACCACACCACCCCTCCCCCCCCTCAAAAATCCCCCCCCCCCCTCAACACACACCACACCACACCACCCCTCCCCCCCCCCCCCCCCAAAAAATCCCCCCCCGCCCCCCTCAACACACACCACCCCACCCCCTCCCCCCCCACAACACACACCACACAACCCCTCCCCCCCCCTCAAAAATTCCCCGCCCCCCCCTCAACACACACCACACCACCCCTCCCCCCCCCTCAAAAATCCCCCCCCCCCTCAACACACACCACACCACACCACCCCTCCCCCCCCCCCCCAAAAAAATCCCCCCCCCGCCCCCCTCAACACACACCACCCCACCCCCCCCCCCACAACACACACCACACAACCCCTCCCCCCCCCCTCAAAAATTCCCCGCCCCCCCCTCAACACACACCACACCACCCCTCCCCCCCCCTCAAAAATCCCCCCCCCCCCCCTCCAAATTTTGCCCCCCCCCCCAAAAAATTGGCCCCCCCCCTCAACACACACCACACCACACCACCCCTCCCCCCCCCCCTCCAAAATTCGCCCCCCCCCCCCCCCCCCCCCCCCTCAACACACACCACCCCACCCCCCCCCTCAACACACACCACACCACCCCTCCCCCCCCCCTCAAAAATCCCCCCCCCCCTCAACACACACCACAACACCCCTCCCCCCCCGCCCCAAAAATTCGCCCCCCCCTCAACACACACCACACCACACCACCGCTCCCCCCCCCCCCCTCCAAAATTCGCCCCCCCCCCAAAAATTTCCCACCCCTCCCCCCTCAACACACACCACCCCACCCCCCCCCCCCAACACACACCACACCACCCCTCCCCCCCCCCCTCAACACACACCACACCACACCACCCCTCCCCCCCCCTCCAAAATTCGCCCCCCCCCCCCCCCCCTCAACACACACCACCCCACCCCCCCCCTCAACACACACCACACCACCCCTCCCCCCCAAAAAATTTGGCCACCCCCCTCAACACATACCACACCACACCACACCACCCCTCCCCCCCCCCCCCCCCAAAATTCGCCCCCCCCCCCTCAATACACACCTCCCCACCCTTCCCCCCCCCCCCGCCCCCAACACACACCACCCCTCCCCCCCCCCCAAAAATTCGCCCCCCCCCCCCCCCTCAATACACACCTCCCCACCCTTCCCCCCCCCCCTCAACACACACCACACCACACCACACCACCCCTCCCCTTCCCCCCCTCCAAATTTCGCCCCCCCCTCAACACACACCACCCCACCCCTCCCCCCCCCCCTCCAAATTTCGCCCCTTCTCCCCCCCAAAAATTCCCCCCCCCCCCCTCCCTCAACACACACCACACCACACCACCCCTCCCCCCCCCACCCCCCTCAACACACACCACCCCACACCACCCCTCCCCCCCCCAAAAATCCCCCCCCCCAACACACACCTCACCACCCCTCCCCCCCCCCTCAAAAATTCCCCCCCCCCCCCCCCCCTCAACACACAAAACACCACCCCTCCCCCCCCCCCCTCAAAACACACCACACCACACCACCCCTCCCCCCCCCCCCTCCAAATTTTGCCCCCCCCCCCCCCCCCCAAAAAAATTGGCCCCCCCCTCAACACACACCACACCACACCACCCCTCCCCCCCCCTCCAAAATTCGCCCCCCACCCCCCTCAACACACACCACCCCACACCTCCCCTCCCCCCCCCCAAAAATTTCCCCCCCCCCCCAACACACACCACCACATCCCCCCCCCCCCCTCAAAACACACCACACCACCCCTCCCCCCCCCTCAAAAATCCCCCCCCCCCCCCCCTCAACACACAAAACACCACCCCTCCCCCCCCCCCCCCTCAAAAATCCCCCCCCCCAACACACACCACACCACACCACCCCTCCCCCCCCCCCTCCAAATTTTGCCCCCCCCCCCAAAAAATTGGCCCCCCCCTCAACACACACCACCCCTCCCCCCCCCTCCAAAATTCGCCCCCCCCACCCCTCAAAAATCCCCCCCCCCCCCCTCAACACACACCACACCAACCCTCCCCTTCCCCCCTCCAAATTTCGCCTTCCCCTCAACACACACCACCCCACCCCTCCCCCCCCCCCCCCCCCGTCCAAATTTCGCCCCTTCCCCCCCCAAAAATTCGCCCCCCCCCTCAACACACACCACCCCACACCACGCCTCCCCCCCCTCAAAAATTCCCCCCCCCCCCTCAACACACACCACACCACACCACCCCTCCCCCTCCCTCAAAAATCCCCCCCCCTCAACACACACCACACCACCCGTCCCCTTCCCCCCCTCCGAATTTCGCCCCCCCCTCAACACACTCCACCCCACCCCTCCCCCCCCCCCGCCCCCAAAAAATTCGCCCCCCCCCCCAACACACACCACCCCACCCCCCCCCCCCCCCCCCAAAATTCGGCCACCCCCCTCAACACACACCACACCACACACCCCCTCCCCCCCTCCAAAATTTCCCCCCCCCCCCCCCCCCCCGCCCCCAACACAAACCACCCCTCCCACCCCCCCCCAAAAATTCGCGCCCCCCCCCCCCCTCAATACACACCTCCCCACCCCCCCCCCCCTCAACAAACACCACACCACCCCTCCCCGCCCCCTCAAAAATCCCCTCCCCCCCCCCCTCAACACACACCACACCACCCCTCCCCCCCCCCCCCAAAAATCCCCCCCCCCCCCCCCCCCCAACACACACCACCCCAACCCCCCCCCCAACACACACCACACAACCGCTCCCCCCCCCTCAAAAATTCCCCGCCCCCCCCTCAACACACACCACACCACCCCGCCCCCCCCTCAACACACACCACACCACCCCTCCCCCCCCCCTCAACACACCCACACCACCCCACCTCTCCTCCAAAATTCTCCCCCCCCCCCCTCAACACACACCACACCACACCACCCCTCCCCCCCCCTCCAAAATTTGCCCCCCCACCCCCCGGCCCCAACACACACCACCCCTCCCCCCCCCTCCCAAAAATTCGCCCCCCCCCTCAATACACACCTCCCCACCCTTTCCCCCCCCCCCCTCAACACACACCACACCACCCCTCCCCCCCCCCCCCCCCAAAAATCCCCCCCCCCCCCAACACACACCACCCCACCCCCCCCCCCAACACACACCACACAACCGCTCCCCCCCCTCAAAAATTCCCCGCCCCCCCCTCAACACACACCACACCACCCCGCCCCCCCCTCAACACACACCACACCACCCCTCCCCCCCCCCTCAACACACCCACACCACCCCACCTCTCCTCCAAAATTCTCCCCCCCCCCCTCAACACACACCACACCACACCACCCCTCCCCCCCCCTCCAAAATTTGCCCCCCACCCCCCGGCCCCAACACACACCACCCCTCCCCCCCCCCCCCAAAAATTCGCCCCCCCCCTCAATACACACCTCCCCACCCTTTCCCCCCCCCCCCTCAACACACACCACACCACCCCTCCCCCCCCTCTCAAAAATCCCCCCCCCCCCCCCTCAACACACACCACACCACCCCTCCCCTTCCCCCCCTCCAAATTTCGCCCACCCCTCAACACACATTACCCCACCCCTCCCCCCCCCCCCCAAAAATTCGCCCCCCCCCCCTCAACACACACCACCCCACACCACACCACCCCTCCCCCCCCCCAAAAAAATCCCCCCCCCCCCCGCCCTCAACACACACCACCCCCCCCCCCTCAACACACACCACACCACACCACCCCTCCCCCCCCCCCCCTCAAAAATCCCCCCCCCCCCTCAACACACACCACACCACACCACACCACACCACCCCTCCCCTTCCCCCCCTCGAAATTTCGCCCCCCCCTCAACACACACCACCCCACCCCTCCCCCCCCCCGCCCCAAAAATTCGCCCCCCCCTCCAAATTTCGCCCCTTCCCCCCTCGTCACTCCCCCACCCAACCCAACCCCGCGCCACCCCCATGACACGGCACACCCCCCCACCCCACCGCACCCCCCCACGACGCCCCCCCCCCCCCGCACCCCACCTCGAAAAACCCCGCTCCCTCCACGCCACACCACAAATGCCTCCGAAAACCCTGCTCGACCCACCCCACCCCGCGTCACCCCCCCACGACATGGCGCACCCCCCACCCCACCGCACCCCCCAACGACGCCGCCCCGCACCCCACCTCGAAAAACCCCGCTCCCTCCATACCACCCCACCACGCCTCCGAAAACCCCGCTCGACCCACCCCACCTCGCGTCAGCCCCCCACGACACGGCACACCCCCCACACCCCACCGCACCCCCCCACGACGCGGCGCATATCCCCCCCCCCCCCCCCCGCACCCCACCTCGAAAAACCCCGCTCGACCCACCCAACCCCGCGTCACTCCCTCAGGACACGGCGCACCCCCCCACCCCACCGCACCCCCCCACGACGCCCCCCCGCACCCCACCTCGAAAAACCCCGCTCGACCCACCCAACCCCGCGTCACCCCCCCACGACACGGCGCACCCCCCCACCCCACCGCACCCCCCCACGACGCCCCCCCCCGCACCCCACCTCGAAAAACCCCGCTCCATCCACGCCACACCACCACGCCTCCGAAAACCCCGCTCGACCCACCCCACCCCGCGTCTCCCCCCCACGACACGGCGCACCCCCCACCCCACCGCACCCCCCAACGACGACGCCCCGCACCCCACCTCGAAAAACCCCGCTCCCTCCATACCACCCCACCACTCCTCCGAAAACCCCGCTCGACCCACCCCACCTCGCGTCAGCCCCCCACGACACGGCACACCCCCCACACCCCACCGCACCCCCCCACGACGCGGCGCATATCCCCCCCCCCCCCCCCCGCACCCCACCTCGAAAAACCCCGCTCGACCCACCCAACCCCGCGTCACTCCCTCAGGACACGGCGCACCCCCCCACCCCACCGCACCCCCCCACGACGCCCCCCCGCACCCCACCTCGAAAAACCCCGCTCGACCCACCCAACCCCGCGTCACCCCCCCACGACACGGCGCACCCCCCCACCCCACCGCACCCCCCCACGACGCCCCCCCCCGCACCCCACCTCGAAAAACCCCGCTCCATCCACGCCACACCACCACGCCTCCGAAAACCCCGCTCGACCCACCCCACCCCGCGTCTCCCCCCCACGACACGGCGCACCCCCCACCCCACCGCACCCCCCAACGACGACGCCCCGCACCCCACCTCGAAAAACCCCGCTCCCTCCATACCACCCCACCACTCCTCCGAAAACCCCGCTCGACCCACCCCACCTCGCGTCAGCCCCCCACGACACGGCACACCCCCCACACCCCACCGCACCCCCCCACGACGCGGCGCATATCCCCCCCCCCCGCACCCCACCTCGAAAAACCCCACTCGACCCACCCAACCCCGCGTCACTCCCCCAGGACACGGCGCACCCCCCCACGACGCGGCGCATATCCCCCCCCCCCCCCCCGCACCCCACCTCAAAAAACCCCGCTCGACCCACCCCACCCCGCGTCACCCCCCCACGACACGGCGCACCCCCCCACCCCACCGCACCCCCCCACGACGCCCCCCCCCGCACCCCACCTCGAAAAACCCCGCTCCCTCCACGCCACACCACCACGCCTCCGAAAACCCCGCTCGACCCACCCCACCCCGCGTCTCCCCCCCACGACACGGCGCACCCCCCCACGACGCCCCCCCGCACCCCACCTCGGAAAACCGCGCTCCCTCCACAGCACCCCACCTCTCCTCCAAAAACCCCGCTCGACCACCCCCACCCCGCGTCACCCCCCAGGACGCCCCCCCGCACCCCACCTCGAAAAACCCCGCTCCCTCCACAGCACCCCACCTCTCCTCCAAAAACCCCGCTTGACCACCCCAACCCCGCGTCACTCCCCCACGACACGGCGCACCCCCCCACGACACGGCGCACCCCCCCACGACGCCCCCCCGCACCCCACCTCGGAAAACCGCGCTCCCTCCACAGCACCCCACCTCTCCTCCAAAAACCCCGCTCGACCACCCCCACCCCGCGTCACCCCCCAGGACGCCCCCCCGCACCCCACCTCGAAAAACCCCGCTCCCTCCACAGCACCCCACCTCTCCTCCAAAAACCCCGCTCGACCCACCCCACCCCGCTCGACCCACCCCACCCCGCGTCACCCCCCCCACGACACGGCGCACCCCCGCACCCCACCTCGAAAAACCCCGCTCCCTCCACAGCACCCCGCCACGCCTCCGAAAACCCCGCTCGACCCACCCCACCCCGCGTCACCCCCCACGACACGGCGCACCCCCCCACCCCACCGCACCCCCCCACGACGCCCCCCCGCACCCCACCTCGAAAAACCGCGCTCCCTCCACAGCACCCCACCTCTCCTCCAAAAACCCCGCTCGACCACCCCCACCCCGCGTCACCCCCCAGGACGCCCCCCCGCACCCCACCTCGAAAAACCCCGCTCCCTCCACAGCACCCCACCTCTCCTCCAAAAACCCCGCTTGACCACCCCAACCCCGCGTCACTCCCCCACGACACGGCGCACCCCCCCACCCCACCGCACCCCCCCACGACGCCCCCCCGCACCCCAGCTCGAAAAACCGCGCTCCCTCCACAGCACCCCACCTCTCCTCCAAAAACCCCGCTCGACCACCCCCACCCCGCGTCACCCCCCCACGACGCCCCCCCGCACTCCACCTCGAAAAACCCCGCTCCCTCCACAGCACCCCACCTCTCCTCCAAAAACCCCACCTCTCCTCCAAAAACCCCGCTTGACCACCCCAACCCCGCGTCACTCCCCCATGACACGGCGCACCCCCCCACGACGCCCCCCCCGCACCCCACCTCGAAAAACCCCGCTCCCTCCACACCACCCCGCCACGCCTCCAAAAAACCGCGCTCGACCCACCCCACCCCGCGTCACGGCGCACCCCCCACCCCACCGCACCCCCCCACGACGCCCCCCCCCCCCACCCCACCTCGAAAGACCGCGCTCCATCCACAGCACCCCACCTCTCCTCCAAAAACCCCGCTCGACCCACCCCACCCCGCGTCACCCCCCCACCACACGGCGCACCCCCCCACGACGCCCCCCCGCACCCCACCTCGAAAAACCCCGCTCCCTCCACAGCACCCCGCCACGCCTCCGAAAACCCCGCTCGACCCACCCCACCCCGCGTCACCCGCCACGACACGGCGCACCCCCCCACAACGCCCCCCCCGCACCCACCTCGAAAAACCCCGCTCCCTCCACGCCTCCGAAAACCCCGCTCGACCCACCCCACCCCGCGTCACCCCCCCCACGACACGGCGCACCCCCGCACCCCACCTCGAAAAACCCCGCTCCCTCCACAGCACCCCGCCACGCCTCCGAAAACCCCGCTCGACCCACCCCACCCCGCGTCACCCCCCACGACACGGCGCACCCCCCCACCCCACCGCACCCCCCCACGACGCCCCCCCCGCACCCCACCTCGAAAAACCCCGCTCCCTCCACGCCTCCGAAAACCCCGCTCGACCCACCCCACCCCGCGTCACCCCCCCACGACGCCCCCGCGCACCCCACCTCGGAAAACCCGCTGCATCCACACCACCCCACCCCGCGTCACGGCACACCCCACCGCACCCCCCCTCGACGCGGCGCATCCCCCCCGCACCCCACCTCGAAAAACCCCGCTCCATCGACACGACCCCGCCACGCCTCCAAAAACCCCGCTCGACCCAGCCCACCCCGCGTCACCCCCCCACGACACGGCGCACCCTCCACCCCACCGCACCCCCCGACGACGCGGCGTATCCCCCGCGCACCCCACCTCCAAAAACCCCGCTCGACCCACGGCACGTCACCTCACCCCCCCACGACATGGCACACCCTCCCTCTTTAGAAATCGCGCTCCGCAATGACACGGCACACACACCCCACTGCACACGACCCCCTCCCGCGACACGGAACCTTCCACCCCCCGACGGACCTCCTCAAGAAACCCCCCCACGACATGGCACCCCCCCGCGACATGGCACACCCTCCCTCCTCAGAAATCCCCGCTCCAACAACCCGCCCGCGCAACATGGCACGCCCTCCCTCCTCGGAAAAACCCCGCTCCACCGAACCCCCCCACAACATGGCACACCCTCCGCTCCCAAAATACCTCGCATCTTGAGGAGGGGGTATCACGTGAGAGCGAGGCAGAGGGAGGGGCCAGGCACGACGTACGCAAAGACAATCGCGACGAGGAGAGGAGGCGCCGCGTCATGGCAAGGCGAGGGGGTTTCCTACCACGATGTCAGCGTTGGAGAGTCGAGACGTGATCCGAGGGGATTTCCATGCCACGGTCTCGAAACAAGCATGCAAAAGGGTGCAGCACCAGGACTTCCCGGGAGGTCACCCATCCCAGTACTGTTCTGGCCCAAGCGCGCTTAACTGCGGAGTTCTGATGGGATCCGGTGTATTAGCGCTGGTGTGACCGCACCACAAACACAAAGGAATTCCAAAGAGCTCTTGTATACTCGGAAAGTGGCACGAGAGAGCCCAAGAGCGAGGCATGGCGGCATGCCATGCCGCTCATGCCACGGAGGACGCGACTAAACGCGAACCCTAAACCCCGCGCACATGGAGGCGACGCACAAAAGATTGAATGCCGCCGTCGCGTGCCATTTCTAACACGAAGGGCAAGCATCCACGTGAAGAGCACCCCGTGCACACATAGGCGACGACGTAGAAAAGATCGAGCCGCAGAATACGTGCCACGGAGGACACGCGCCCACGGCATGCCACAAGGCGGTGGGGGAGAGGGGGGCATGCCATTCATACCACGAGGACCCGTGTCC
>NC_141150.1:146292635-146300135 GCF_053477565.2 Lygodium microphyllum | reverse complement strand
CCCACCCCCTCCCCCCCCACAACACACACCACACAACCCCTCCCCCCCCCTCAAAAATTCCCCGCCCCCCCCTCAACACACACCACACCACCCCTCCCCCCCCCTCAAAAATCCCCCCCCCCCTCAACACACACCACACCACACCACCCCTCCCCCCCCCCCCCAAAAAAATCCCCCCCCCGCCCCCCTCAACACACACCACCCCACCCCCCCCCCCACAACACACACCACACAACCCCTCCCCCCCCCCTCAAAAATTCCCCGCCCCCCCCTCAACACACACCACACCACCCCTCCCCCCCCCTCAAAAATCCCCCCCCCCCCCCTCCAAATTTTGCCCCCCCCCCCAAAAAATTGGCCCCCCCCCTCAACACACACCACACCACACCACCCCTCCCCCCCCCCCTCCAAAATTCGCCCCCCCCCCCCCCCCCCCCCCCTCAACACACACCACCCCACCCCCCCCCTCAACACACACCACACCACCCCTCCCCCCCCCCTCAAAAATCCCCCCCCCCCTCAACACACACCACAACACCCCTCCCCCCCCGCCCCAAAAATTCGCCCCCCCCTCAACACACACCACACCACACCACCGCTCCCCCCCCCCCCCTCCAAAATTCGCCCCCCCCCCAAAAATTTCCCACCCCTCCCCCCTCAACACACACCACCCCACCCCCCCCCCCCAACACACACCACACCACCCCTCCCCCCCCCCCTCAACACACACCACACCACACCACCCCTCCCCCCCCCTCCAAAATTCGCCCCCCCCCCCCCCCCCTCAACACACACCACCCCACCCCCCCCCTCAACACACACCACACCACCCCTCCCCCCCAAAAAATTTGGCCACCCCCCTCAACACATACCACACCACACCACACCACCCCTCCCCCCCCCCCCCCCCAAAATTCGCCCCCCCCCCCTCAATACACACCTCCCCACCCTTCCCCCCCCCCCCGCCCCCAACACACACCACCCCTCCCCCCCCCCCAAAAATTCGCCCCCCCCCCCCCCCTCAATACACACCTCCCCACCCTTCCCCCCCCCCCTCAACACACACCACACCACACCACACCACCCCTCCCCTTCCCCCCCTCCAAATTTCGCCCCCCCCTCAACACACACCACCCCACCCCTCCCCCCCCCCCTCCAAATTTCGCCCCTTCTCCCCCCCAAAAATTCCCCCCCCCCCCCTCCCTCAACACACACCACACCACACCACCCCTCCCCCCCCCACCCCCCTCAACACACACCACCCCACACCACCCCTCCCCCCCCCAAAAATCCCCCCCCCCAACACACACCTCACCACCCCTCCCCCCCCCTCAAAAATTCCCCCCCCCCCCCCCCCTCAACACACAAAACACCACCCCTCCCCCCCCCCCCTCAAAACACACCACACCACACCACCCCTCCCCCCCCCCCCTCCAAATTTTGCCCCCCCCCCCCCCCCCCAAAAAAATTGGCCCCCCCCTCAACACACACCACACCACACCACCCCTCCCCCCCCCTCCAAAATTCGCCCCCCACCCCCCTCAACACACACCACCCCACACCTCCCCTCCCCCCCCCCAAAAATTTCCCCCCCCCCCCAACACACACCACCACATCCCCCCCCCCCCCTCAAAACACACCACACCACCCCTCCCCCCCCCTCAAAAATCCCCCCCCCCCCCCCTCAACACACAAAACACCACCCCTCCCCCCCCCCCCCCTCAAAAATCCCCCCCCCCAACACACACCACACCACACCACCCCTCCCCCCCCCCCTCCAAATTTTGCCCCCCCCCCCAAAAAATTGGCCCCCCCCTCAACACACACCACCCCTCCCCCCCCCTCCAAAATTCGCCCCCCCCACCCCTCAAAAATCCCCCCCCCCCCCCTCAACACACACCACACCAACCCTCCCCTTCCCCCCTCCAAATTTCGCCTTCCCCTCAACACACACCACCCCACCCCTCCCCCCCCCCCCCCCCCGTCCAAATTTCGCCCCTTCCCCCCCCAAAAATTCGCCCCCCCCCTCAACACACACCACCCCACACCACGCCTCCCCCCCCTCAAAAATTCCCCCCCCCCCCTCAACACACACCACACCACACCACCCCTCCCCCTCCCTCAAAAATCCCCCCCCCTCAACACACACCACACCACCCGTCCCCTTCCCCCCCTCCGAATTTCGCCCCCCCCTCAACACACTCCACCCCACCCCTCCCCCCCCCCCGCCCCCAAAAAATTCGCCCCCCCCCCCCAACACACACCACCCCACCCCCCCCCCCCCCCCCCAAAATTCGGCCACCCCCCTCAACACACACCACACCACACACCCCCTCCCCCCCTCCAAAATTTCCCCCCCCCCCCCCCCCCCGCCCCCAACACAAACCACCCCTCCCACCCCCCCCCAAAAATTCGCGCCCCCCCCCCCCCTCAATACACACCTCCCCACCCCCCCCCCCCTCAACAAACACCACACCACCCCTCCCCGCCCCCTCAAAAATCCCCTCCCCCCCCCCCTCAACACACACCACACCACCCCTCCCCCCCCCCCCCAAAAATCCCCCCCCCCCCCCCCCCCCAACACACACCACCCCAACCCCCCCCCCAACACACACCACACAACCGCTCCCCCCCCCTCAAAAATTCCCCGCCCCCCCCTCAACACACACCACACCACCCCGCCCCCCCCTCAACACACACCACACCACCCCTCCCCCCCCCCTCAACACACCCACACCACCCCACCTCTCCTCCAAAATTCTCCCCCCCCCCCCTCAACACACACCACACCACACCACCCCTCCCCCCCCCTCCAAAATTTGCCCCCCCACCCCCCGGCCCCAACACACACCACCCCTCCCCCCCCCTCCCAAAAATTCGCCCCCCCCCTCAATACACACCTCCCCACCCTTTCCCCCCCCCCCCTCAACACACACCACACCACCCCTCCCCCCCCCCCCCCCCAAAAATCCCCCCCCCCCCCAACACACACCACCCCACCCCCCCCCCCAACACACACCACACAACCGCTCCCCCCCCTCAAAAATTCCCCGCCCCCCCCTCAACACACACCACACCACCCCGCCCCCCCCTCAACACACACCACACCACCCCTCCCCCCCCCCTCAACACACCCACACCACCCCACCTCTCCTCCAAAATTCTCCCCCCCCCCCTCAACACACACCACACCACACCACCCCTCCCCCCCCCTCCAAAATTTGCCCCCCACCCCCCGGCCCCAACACACACCACCCCTCCCCCCCCCCCCCAAAAATTCGCCCCCCCCCTCAATACACACCTCCCCACCCTTTCCCCCCCCCCCCTCAACACACACCACACCACCCCTCCCCCCCCTCTCAAAAATCCCCCCCCCCCCCCCTCAACACACACCACACCACCCCTCCCCTTCCCCCCCTCCAAATTTCGCCCACCCCTCAACACACATTACCCCACCCCTCCCCCCCCCCCCCAAAAATTCGCCCCCCCCCCCTCAACACACACCACCCCACACCACACCACCCCTCCCCCCCCCCAAAAAAATCCCCCCCCCCCCCGCCCTCAACACACACCACCCCCCCCCCTCAACACACACCACACCACACCACCCCTCCCCCCCCCCCCCTCAAAAATCCCCCCCCCCCCTCAACACACACCACACCACACCACACCACACCACCCCTCCCCTTCCCCCCCTCGAAATTTCGCCCCCCCCTCAACACACACCACCCCACCCCTCCCCCCCCCCCGCCCCAAAAATTCGCCCCCCCCTCCAAATTTCGCCCCTTCCCCCCTCGTCACTCCCCCACCCAACCCAACCCCGCGCCACCCCCATGACACGGCACACCCCCCCACCCCACCGCACCCCCCCACGACGCCCCCCCCCCCCCGCACCCCACCTCGAAAAACCCCGCTCCCTCCACGCCACACCACAAATGCCTCCGAAAACCCTGCTCGACCCACCCCACCCCGCGTCACCCCCCCACGACATGGCGCACCCCCCACCCCACCGCACCCCCCAACGACGCCGCCCCGCACCCCACCTCGAAAAACCCCGCTCCCTCCATACCACCCCACCACGCCTCCGAAAACCCCGCTCGACCCACCCCACCTCGCGTCAGCCCCCCACGACACGGCACACCCCCCACACCCCACCGCACCCCCCCACGACGCGGCGCATATCCCCCCCCCCCCCCCCCGCACCCCACCTCGAAAAACCCCGCTCGACCCACCCAACCCCGCGTCACTCCCTCAGGACACGGCGCACCCCCCCACCCCACCGCACCCCCCCACGACGCCCCCCCGCACCCCACCTCGAAAAACCCCGCTCGACCCACCCAACCCCGCGTCACCCCCCCACGACACGGCGCACCCCCCCACCCCACCGCACCCCCCCACGACGCCCCCCCCCGCACCCCACCTCGAAAAACCCCGCTCCATCCACGCCACACCACCACGCCTCCGAAAACCCCGCTCGACCCACCCCACCCCGCGTCTCCCCCCCACGACACGGCGCACCCCCCACCCCACCGCACCCCCCAACGACGACGCCCCGCACCCCACCTCGAAAAACCCCGCTCCCTCCATACCACCCCACCACTCCTCCGAAAACCCCGCTCGACCCACCCCACCTCGCGTCAGCCCCCCACGACACGGCACACCCCCCACACCCCACCGCACCCCCCCACGACGCGGCGCATATCCCCCCCCCCCCCCCCGCACCCCACCTCGAAAAACCCCGCTCGACCCACCCAACCCCGCGTCACTCCCTCAGGACACGGCGCACCCCCCCACCCCACCGCACCCCCCCACGACGCCCCCCCGCACCCCACCTCGAAAAACCCCGCTCGACCCACCCAACCCCGCGTCACCCCCCCACGACACGGCGCACCCCCCCACCCCACCGCACCCCCCCACGACGCCCCCCCCCGCACCCCACCTCGAAAAACCCCGCTCCATCCACGCCACACCACCACGCCTCCGAAAACCCCGCTCGACCCACCCCACCCCGCGTCTCCCCCCCACGACACGGCGCACCCCCCACCCCACCGCACCCCCCAACGACGACGCCCCGCACCCCACCTCGAAAAACCCCGCTCCCTCCATACCACCCCACCACTCCTCCGAAAACCCCGCTCGACCCACCCCACCTCGCGTCAGCCCCCCACGACACGGCACACCCCCCACACCCCACCGCACCCCCCCACGACGCGGCGCATATCCCCCCCCCCCGCACCCCACCTCGAAAAACCCCACTCGACCCACCCAACCCCGCGTCACTCCCCCAGGACACGGCGCACCCCCCCACGACGCGGCGCATATCCCCCCCCCCCCCCCCGCACCCCACCTCAAAAAACCCCGCTCGACCCACCCCACCCCGCGTCACCCCCCCACGACACGGCGCACCCCCCCACCCCACCGCACCCCCCCACGACGCCCCCCCCCGCACCCCACCTCGAAAAACCCCGCTCCCTCCACGCCACACCACCACGCCTCCGAAAACCCCGCTCGACCCACCCCACCCCGCGTCTCCCCCCCACGACACGGCGCACCCCCCCACGACGCCCCCCCGCACCCCACCTCGGAAAACCGCGCTCCCTCCACAGCACCCCACCTCTCCTCCAAAAACCCCGCTCGACCACCCCCACCCCGCGTCACCCCCCAGGACGCCCCCCCGCACCCCACCTCGAAAAACCCCGCTCCCTCCACAGCACCCCACCTCTCCTCCAAAAACCCCGCTTGACCACCCCAACCCCGCGTCACTCCCCCACGACACGGCGCACCCCCCCACGACACGGCGCACCCCCCCACGACGCCCCCCCGCACCCCACCTCGGAAAACCGCGCTCCCTCCACAGCACCCCACCTCTCCTCCAAAAACCCCGCTCGACCACCCCCACCCCGCGTCACCCCCCAGGACGCCCCCCCGCACCCCACCTCGAAAAACCCCGCTCCCTCCACAGCACCCCACCTCTCCTCCAAAAACCCCGCTCGACCCACCCCACCCCGCTCGACCCACCCCACCCCGCGTCACCCCCCCCACGACACGGCGCACCCCCGCACCCCACCTCGAAAAACCCCGCTCCCTCCACAGCACCCCGCCACGCCTCCGAAAACCCCGCTCGACCCACCCCACCCCGCGTCACCCCCCACGACACGGCGCACCCCCCCACCCCACCGCACCCCCCCACGACGCCCCCCCGCACCCCACCTCGAAAAACCGCGCTCCCTCCACAGCACCCCACCTCTCCTCCAAAAACCCCGCTCGACCACCCCCACCCCGCGTCACCCCCCAGGACGCCCCCCCGCACCCCACCTCGAAAAACCCCGCTCCCTCCACAGCACCCCACCTCTCCTCCAAAAACCCCGCTTGACCACCCCAACCCCGCGTCACTCCCCCACGACACGGCGCACCCCCCCACCCCACCGCACCCCCCCACGACGCCCCCCCGCACCCCAGCTCGAAAAACCGCGCTCCCTCCACAGCACCCCACCTCTCCTCCAAAAACCCCGCTCGACCACCCCCACCCCGCGTCACCCCCCCACGACGCCCCCCCGCACTCCACCTCGAAAAACCCCGCTCCCTCCACAGCACCCCACCTCTCCTCCAAAAACCCCACCTCTCCTCCAAAAACCCCGCTTGACCACCCCAACCCCGCGTCACTCCCCCATGACACGGCGCACCCCCCCACGACGCCCCCCCCGCACCCCACCTCGAAAAACCCCGCTCCCTCCACACCACCCCGCCACGCCTCCAAAAAACCGCGCTCGACCCACCCCACCCCGCGTCACGGCGCACCCCCCACCCCACCGCACCCCCCCACGACGCCCCCCCCCCCCACCCCACCTCGAAAGACCGCGCTCCATCCACAGCACCCCACCTCTCCTCCAAAAACCCCGCTCGACCCACCCCACCCCGCGTCACCCCCCCACCACACGGCGCACCCCCCCACGACGCCCCCCCGCACCCCACCTCGAAAAACCCCGCTCCCTCCACAGCACCCCGCCACGCCTCCGAAAACCCCGCTCGACCCACCCCACCCCGCGTCACCCGCCACGACACGGCGCACCCCCCCACAACGCCCCCCCCGCACCCACCTCGAAAAACCCCGCTCCCTCCACGCCTCCGAAAACCCCGCTCGACCCACCCCACCCCGCGTCACCCCCCCCACGACACGGCGCACCCCCGCACCCCACCTCGAAAAACCCCGCTCCCTCCACAGCACCCCGCCACGCCTCCGAAAACCCCGCTCGACCCACCCCACCCCGCGTCACCCCCCACGACACGGCGCACCCCCCCACCCCACCGCACCCCCCCACGACGCCCCCCCCGCACCCCACCTCGAAAAACCCCGCTCCCTCCACGCCTCCGAAAACCCCGCTCGACCCACCCCACCCCGCGTCACCCCCCCACGACGCCCCCGCGCACCCCACCTCGGAAAACCCGCTGCATCCACACCACCCCACCCCGCGTCACGGCACACCCCACCGCACCCCCCCT
>NC_141150.1:146272635-146282635 GCF_053477565.2 Lygodium microphyllum | reverse complement strand
TCAACACACACCACCCCACACCTCCCCTCCCCCCCCCCCAAAAATTCCCCCCCCCCCTCAACACACACCACCACATCCCCCCCCCTCAAAAATCCCCCCCCCCCTCAACACACAAAACACCACCCCTCCCCCCCCCCCTCAAAAATCCCCCCCCCCCCCAACACACACCACACCACACCACACCACACCTCCCCCCCCCCTCCAAATTTTGCCCCCCCCCCCCCCAAAAAATTGGCCCCCCCCCTCAACACACACCACCCCTCCCCCCCCTCCAAAATTCGCCCCCCCCCCCCCCTCAAAAATCCCCCCCCACCTCAACACACACCACACCACACCACACCAACCCTCCCCTTCCCCCCTCCAAATTTCGCCTTCCCCTCAACACACACCACCCCACCCCTCCCCCCCCCCCAAAAATTCGCCCCCCCCGTCCAAATTTCGCCCCTTCCCCCCCCAAAAATTCCCCCCCCCCCCTCAACACACACCACACCACACCACCCCACACGACGCCTCCCCCCCCCTCAAAAATCCCCCCCCCCCCTCAACACACACCACACCACACCACCCCTCCCCCCCCCTCAAAAATCCCCCCCCTCAACACACACCACACCACCCCTCCCCTTCCCCCCCTCCGAATTTCGCCCGCCCCTCAACACACACCACCCCACCCCTCCCCCCCCCCCCGCCCCCAAAAAATTCGCCCCCCCCCCAACACACACCACCCCACCCCCCCCCCCCCCAAAAATTCGGCCACCCCCCTCAACACACACCACACCACACACCCCCTCCCCCCCTCCAAAATTTGCCCCCCCCCCCCCCCCCCCAAAAATTCGCGCCCCCCCCCCCCTCAATACACACCTCCCCCCCCCCCCCCCCCCCTCAACAAACACCACACCACCCCTCCCCCCCCCTCAAAAATCCCCCCCCCCCCTCAACACACACCACACCACACCACCCCTCCCCCCCCCCCCCCCCCCCCAAAAAATCACCCCCCCGCCCCCCTCAACACACACCACCCCACCCCCCCCCCCCCACAACACACACCACACAACCCCTCCCCCCCCCTCAAAAATTCCCCGCCCCCCCCTCAACACACACCACACCACCCCTCCCCCCCCTCAAAAATCCCCCCCCCCCCTCAACACACACCACACCACACCACCCCTCCCCCCCCCCCCCCCCAAAAAATCCCCCCCCGCCCCCCTCAACACACACCACCCCACCCCCTCCCCCCCCACAACACACACCACACAACCCCTCCCCCCCCCTCAAAAATTCCCCGCCCCCCCCTCAACACACACCACACCACCCCTCCCCCCCCCTCAAAAATCCCCCCCCCCCTCAACACACACCACACCACACCACCCCTCCCCCCCCCCCCCAAAAAAATCCCCCCCCCGCCCCCCTCAACACACACCACCCCACCCCCCCCCCCACAACACACACCACACAACCCCTCCCCCCCCCCTCAAAAATTCCCCGCCCCCCCCTCAACACACACCACACCACCCCTCCCCCCCCCTCAAAAATCCCCCCCCCCCCCCTCCAAATTTTGCCCCCCCCCCCAAAAAATTGGCCCCCCCCCTCAACACACACCACACCACACCACCCCTCCCCCCCCCCCTCCAAAATTCGCCCCCCCCCCCCCCCCCCCCCCCTCAACACACACCACCCCACCCCCCCCCTCAACACACACCACACCACCCCTCCCCCCCCCCTCAAAAATCCCCCCCCCCCTCAACACACACCACAACACCCCTCCCCCCCCGCCCCAAAAATTCGCCCCCCCCTCAACACACACCACACCACACCACCGCTCCCCCCCCCCCCCTCCAAAATTCGCCCCCCCCCCAAAAATTTCCCACCCCTCCCCCCTCAACACACACCACCCCACCCCCCCCCCCCAACACACACCACACCACCCCTCCCCCCCCCCCTCAACACACACCACACCACACCACCCCTCCCCCCCCCTCCAAAATTCGCCCCCCCCCCCCCCCCCTCAACACACACCACCCCACCCCCCCCCTCAACACACACCACACCACCCCTCCCCCCCAAAAAATTTGGCCACCCCCCTCAACACATACCACACCACACCACACCACCCCTCCCCCCCCCCCCCCCCAAAATTCGCCCCCCCCCCCTCAATACACACCTCCCCACCCTTCCCCCCCCCCCCGCCCCCAACACACACCACCCCTCCCCCCCCCCCAAAAATTCGCCCCCCCCCCCCCCCTCAATACACACCTCCCCACCCTTCCCCCCCCCCCTCAACACACACCACACCACACCACACCACCCCTCCCCTTCCCCCCCTCCAAATTTCGCCCCCCCCTCAACACACACCACCCCACCCCTCCCCCCCCCCCTCCAAATTTCGCCCCTTCTCCCCCCCAAAAATTCCCCCCCCCCCCCTCCCTCAACACACACCACACCACACCACCCCTCCCCCCCCCACCCCCCTCAACACACACCACCCCACACCACCCCTCCCCCCCCCAAAAATCCCCCCCCCCAACACACACCTCACCACCCCTCCCCCCCCCTCAAAAATTCCCCCCCCCCCCCCCCCTCAACACACAAAACACCACCCCTCCCCCCCCCCCCTCAAAACACACCACACCACACCACCCCTCCCCCCCCCCCTCCAAATTTTGCCCCCCCCCCCCCCCCCCAAAAAAATTGGCCCCCCCCTCAACACACACCACACCACACCACCCCTCCCCCCCCCTCCAAAATTCGCCCCCCACCCCCCTCAACACACACCACCCCACACCTCCCCTCCCCCCCCCCAAAAATTTCCCCCCCCCCCCAACACACCACCACATCCCCCCCCCCCCCTCAAAACACACCACACCACCCCTCCCCCCCCCTCAAAAATCCCCCCCCCCCCCCCTCAACACACAAAACACCACCCCTCCCCCCCCCCCCCTCAAAAATCCCCCCCCCCAACACACACCACACCACACCACCCCTCCCCCCCCCCCTCCAAATTTTGCCCCCCCCCCCAAAAAATTGGCCCCCCCCTCAACACACACCACCCCTCCCCCCCCCTCCAAAATTCGCCCCCCCCACCCCTCAAAAATCCCCCCCCCCCCCCTCAACACACACCACACCAACCCTCCCCTTCCCCCCTCCAAATTTCGCCTTCCCCTCAACACACACCACCCCACCCCTCCCCCCCCCCCCCCCCCGTCCAAATTTCGCCCCTTCCCCCCCCAAAAATTCGCCCCCCCCCTCAACACACACCACCCCACACCACGCCTCCCCCCCCTCAAAAATTCCCCCCCCCCCCTCAACACACACCACACCACACCACCCCTCCCCCTCCCTCAAAAATCCCCCCCCCTCAACACACACCACACCACCCGTCCCCTTCCCCCCCTCCGAATTTCGCCCCCCCCTCAACACACTCCACCCCACCCCTCCCCCCCCCCCGCCCCCAAAAAATTCGCCCCCCCCCCCCAACACACACCACCCCACCCCCCCCCCCCCCCCCCAAAATTCGGCCACCCCCCTCAACACACACCACACCACACACCCCCTCCCCCCCTCCAAAATTTCCCCCCCCCCCCCCCCCCCGCCCCCAACACAAACCACCCCTCCCACCCCCCCCCAAAAATTCGCGCCCCCCCCCCCCCTCAATACACACCTCCCCACCCCCCCCCCCCTCAACAAACACCACACCACCCCTCCCCGCCCCCTCAAAAATCCCCTCCCCCCCCCCCTCAACACACACCACACCACCCCTCCCCCCCCCCCCCAAAAATCCCCCCCCCCCCCCCCCCCCAACACACACCACCCCAACCCCCCCCCCAACACACACCACACAACCGCTCCCCCCCCCTCAAAAATTCCCCGCCCCCCCCTCAACACACACCACACCACCCCGCCCCCCCCTCAACACACACCACACCACCCCTCCCCCCCCCCTCAACACACCCACACCACCCCACCTCTCCTCCAAAATTCTCCCCCCCCCCCCTCAACACACACCACACCACACCACCCCTCCCCCCCCCTCCAAAATTTGCCCCCCCACCCCCCGGCCCCAACACACACCACCCCTCCCCCCCCCTCCCAAAAATTCGCCCCCCCCCTCAATACACACCTCCCCACCCTTTCCCCCCCCCCCCTCAACACACACCACACCACCCCTCCCCCCCCCCCCCCCAAAAATCCCCCCCCCCCCCAACACACACCACCCCACCCCCCCCCCCAACACACACCACACAACCGCTCCCCCCCCTCAAAAATTCCCCGCCCCCCCCTCAACACACACCACACCACCCCGCCCCCCCCTCAACACACACCACACCACCCCTCCCCCCCCCCTCAACACACCCACACCACCCCACCTCTCCTCCAAAATTCTCCCCCCCCCCCTCAACACACACCACACCACACCACCCCTCCCCCCCCCTCCAAAATTTGCCCCCCACCCCCCGGCCCCAACACACACCACCCCTCCCCCCCCCCCCCAAAAATTCGCCCCCCCCCTCAATACACACCTCCCCACCCTTTCCCCCCCCCCCCTCAACACACACCACACCACCCCTCCCCCCCCTCTCAAAAATCCCCCCCCCCCCCCCTCAACACACACCACACCACCCCTCCCCTTCCCCCCCTCCAAATTTCGCCCACCCCTCAACACACATTACCCCACCCCTCCCCCCCCCCCCCAAAAATTCGCCCCCCCCCCCTCAACACACACCACCCCACACCACACCACCCCTCCCCCCCCCCAAAAAAATCCCCCCCCCCCCCGCCCTCAACACACACCACCCCCCCCCCCTCAACACACACCACACCACACCACCCCTCCCCCCCCCCCCCTCAAAAATCCCCCCCCCCCCTCAACACACACCACACCACACCACACCACACCACCCCTCCCCTTCCCCCCCTCGAAATTTCGCCCCCCCCTCAACACACACCACCCCACCCCTCCCCCCCCCCCGCCCCAAAAATTCGCCCCCCCCTCCAAATTTCGCCCCTTCCCCCCTCGTCACTCCCCCACCCAACCCAACCCCGCGCCACCCCCATGACACGGCACACCCCCCCACCCCACCGCACCCCCCCACGACGCCCCCCCCCCCCCGCACCCCACCTCGAAAAACCCCGCTCCCTCCACGCCACACCACAAATGCCTCCGAAAACCCTGCTCGACCCACCCCACCCCGCGTCACCCCCCCACGACATGGCGCACCCCCCACCCCACCGCACCCCCCAACGACGCCGCCCCGCACCCCACCTCGAAAAACCCCGCTCCCTCCATACCACCCCACCACGCCTCCGAAAACCCCGCTCGACCCACCCCACCTCGCGTCAGCCCCCCACGACACGGCACACCCCCCACACCCCACCGCACCCCCCCACGACGCGGCGCATATCCCCCCCCCCCCCCCCCGCACCCCACCTCGAAAAACCCCGCTCGACCCACCCAACCCCGCGTCACTCCCTCAGGACACGGCGCACCCCCCCACCCCACCGCACCCCCCCACGACGCCCCCCCGCACCCCACCTCGAAAAACCCCGCTCGACCCACCCAACCCCGCGTCACCCCCCCACGACACGGCGCACCCCCCCACCCCACCGCACCCCCCCACGACGCCCCCCCCCGCACCCCACCTCGAAAAACCCCGCTCCATCCACGCCACACCACCACGCCTCCGAAAACCCCGCTCGACCCACCCCACCCCGCGTCTCCCCCCCACGACACGGCGCACCCCCCACCCCACCGCACCCCCCAACGACGACGCCCCGCACCCCACCTCGAAAAACCCCGCTCCCTCCATACCACCCCACCACTCCTCCGAAAACCCCGCTCGACCCACCCCACCTCGCGTCAGCCCCCCACGACACGGCACACCCCCCACACCCCACCGCACCCCCCCACGACGCGGCGCATATCCCCCCCCCCCCCCCCGCACCCCACCTCGAAAAACCCCGCTCGACCCACCCAACCCCGCGTCACTCCCTCAGGACACGGCGCACCCCCCCACCCCACCGCACCCCCCCACGACGCCCCCCCGCACCCCACCTCGAAAAACCCCGCTCGACCCACCCAACCCCGCGTCACCCCCCCACGACACGGCGCACCCCCCCACCCCACCGCACCCCCCCACGACGCCCCCCCCCGCACCCCACCTCGAAAAACCCCGCTCCATCCACGCCACACCACCACGCCTCCGAAAACCCCGCTCGACCCACCCCACCCCGCGTCTCCCCCCCACGACACGGCGCACCCCCCACCCCACCGCACCCCCCAACGACGACGCCCCGCACCCCACCTCGAAAAACCCCGCTCCCTCCATACCACCCCACCACTCCTCCGAAAACCCCGCTCGACCCACCCCACCTCGCGTCAGCCCCCCACGACACGGCACACCCCCCACACCCCACCGCACCCCCCCACGACGCGGCGCATATCCCCCCCCCCCGCACCCCACCTCGAAAAACCCCACTCGACCCACCCAACCCCGCGTCACTCCCCCAGGACACGGCGCACCCCCCCACGACGCGGCGCATATCCCCCCCCCCCCCCCCGCACCCCACCTCAAAAAACCCCGCTCGACCCACCCCACCCCGCGTCACCCCCCCACGACACGGCGCACCCCCCCACCCCACCGCACCCCCCCACGACGCCCCCCCCCGCACCCCACCTCGAAAAACCCCGCTCCCTCCACGCCACACCACCACGCCTCCGAAAACCCCGCTCGACCCACCCCACCCCGCGTCTCCCCCCCACGACACGGCGCACCCCCCCACGACGCCCCCCCGCACCCCACCTCGGAAAACCGCGCTCCCTCCACAGCACCCCACCTCTCCTCCAAAAACCCCGCTCGACCACCCCCACCCCGCGTCACCCCCCAGGACGCCCCCCCGCACCCCACCTCGAAAAACCCCGCTCCCTCCACAGCACCCCACCTCTCCTCCAAAAACCCCGCTTGACCACCCCAACCCCGCGTCACTCCCCCACGACACGGCGCACCCCCCCACGACACGGCGCACCCCCCCACGACGCCCCCCCGCACCCCACCTCGGAAAACCGCGCTCCCTCCACAGCACCCCACCTCTCCTCCAAAAACCCCGCTCGACCACCCCCACCCCGCGTCACCCCCCAGGACGCCCCCCCGCACCCCACCTCGAAAAACCCCGCTCCCTCCACAGCACCCCACCTCTCCTCCAAAAACCCCGCTCGACCCACCCCACCCCGCTCGACCCACCCCACCCCGCGTCACCCCCCCCACGACACGGCGCACCCCCGCACCCCACCTCGAAAAACCCCGCTCCCTCCACAGCACCCCGCCACGCCTCCGAAAACCCCGCTCGACCCACCCCACCCCGCGTCACCCCCCACGACACGGCGCACCCCCCCACCCCACCGCACCCCCCCACGACGCCCCCCCGCACCCCACCTCGAAAAACCGCGCTCCCTCCACAGCACCCCACCTCTCCTCCAAAAACCCCGCTCGACCACCCCCACCCCGCGTCACCCCCCAGGACGCCCCCCCGCACCCCACCTCGAAAAACCCCGCTCCCTCCACAGCACCCCACCTCTCCTCCAAAAACCCCGCTTGACCACCCCAACCCCGCGTCACTCCCCCACGACACGGCGCACCCCCCCACCCCACCGCACCCCCCCACGACGCCCCCCCGCACCCCAGCTCGAAAAACCGCGCTCCCTCCACAGCACCCCACCTCTCCTCCAAAAACCCCGCTCGACCACCCCCACCCCGCGTCACCCCCCCACGACGCCCCCCCGCACTCCACCTCGAAAAACCCCGCTCCCTCCACAGCACCCCACCTCTCCTCCAAAAACCCCACCTCTCCTCCAAAAACCCCGCTTGACCACCCCAACCCCGCGTCACTCCCCCATGACACGGCGCACCCCCCCACGACGCCCCCCCCGCACCCCACCTCGAAAAACCCCGCTCCCTCCACACCACCCCGCCACGCCTCCAAAAAACCGCGCTCGACCCACCCCACCCCGCGTCACGGCGCACCCCCCACCCCACCGCACCCCCCCACGACGCCCCCCCCCCCCACCCCACCTCGAAAGACCGCGCTCCATCCACAGCACCCCACCTCTCCTCCAAAAACCCCGCTCGACCCACCCCACCCCGCGTCACCCCCCCACCACACGGCGCACCCCCCCACGACGCCCCCCCGCACCCCACCTCGAAAAACCCCGCTCCCTCCACAGCACCCCGCCACGCCTCCGAAAACCCCGCTCGACCCACCCCACCCCGCGTCACCCGCCACGACACGGCGCACCCCCCCACAACGCCCCCCCCGCACCCACCTCGAAAAACCCCGCTCCCTCCACGCCTCCGAAAACCCCGCTCGACCCACCCCACCCCGCGTCACCCCCCCCACGACACGGCGCACCCCCGCACCCCACCTCGAAAAACCCCGCTCCCTCCACAGCACCCCGCCACGCCTCCGAAAACCCCGCTCGACCCACCCCACCCCGCGTCACCCCCCACGACACGGCGCACCCCCCCACCCCACCGCACCCCCCCACGACGCCCCCCCCGCACCCCACCTCGAAAAACCCCGCTCCCTCCACGCCTCCGAAAACCCCGCTCGACCCACCCCACCCCGCGTCACCCCCCCACGACGCCCCCGCGCACCCCACCTCGGAAAACCCGCTGCATCCACACCACCCCACCCCGCGTCACGGCACACCCCACCGCACCCCCCCTCGACGCGGCGCATCCCCCCCGCACCCCACCTCGAAAAACCCCGCTCCATCGACACGACCCCGCCACGCCTCCAAAAACCCCGCTCGACCCAGCCCACCCCGCGTCACCCCCCCACGACACGGCGCACCCTCCACCCCACCGCACCCCCCGACGACGCGGCGTATCCCCCGCGCACCCCACCTCCAAAAACCCCGCTCGACCCACGGCACGTCACCTCACCCCCCCACGACATGGCACACCCTCCCTCTTTAGAAATCGCGCTCCGCAATGACACGGCACACACACCCCACTGCACACGACCCCCTCCCGCGACACGGAACCTTCCACCCCCCGACGGACCTCCTCAAGAAACCCCCCCACGACATGGCACCCCCCCGCGACATGGCACACCCTCCCTCCTCAGAAATCCCCGCTCCAACAACCCGCCCGCGCAACATGGCACGCCCTCCCTCCTCGGAAAAACCCCGCTCCACCGAACCCCCCCACAACATGGCACACCCTCCGCTCCCAAAATACCTCGCATCTTGAGGAGGGGGTATCACGTGAGAGCGAGGCAGAGGGAGGGGCCAGGCACGACGTACGCAAAGACAATCGCGACGAGGAGAGGAGGCGCCGCGTCATGGCAAGGCGAGGGGGTTTCCTACCACGATGTCAGCGTTGGAGAGTCGAGACGTGATCCGAGGGGATTTCCATGCCACGGTCTCGAAACAAGCATGCAAAAGGGTGCAGCACCAGGACTTCCCGGGAGGTCACCCATCCCAGTACTGTTCTGGCCCAAGCGCGCTTAACTGCGGAGTTCTGATGGGATCCGGTGTATTAGCGCTGGTGTGACCGCACCACAAACACAAAGGAATTCCAAAGAGCTCTTGTATACTCGGAAAGTGGCACGAGAGAGCCCAAGAGCGAGGCATGGCGGCATGCCATGCCGCTCATGCCACGGAGGACGCGACTAAACGCGAACCCTAAACCCCGCGCACATGGAGGCGACGCACAAAAGATTGAATGCCGCCGTCGCGTGCCATTTCTAACACGAAGGGCAAGCATCCACGTGAAGAGCACCCCGTGCACACATAGGCGACGACGTAGAAAAGATCGAGCCGCAGAATACGTGCCACGGAGGACACGCGCCCACGGCATGCCACAAGGCGGTGGGGGAGAGGGGGGCATGCCATTCATACCACGAGGACCCGTGTCCACGCGAGCACTAAACCCCGCGCACATGAGATTCGAGTCATAGGATCCGTGCCATGGACGAACTTGGAATGCCATCGGGTACCCTTGATGAC
>NC_141150.1:146255135-146265135 GCF_053477565.2 Lygodium microphyllum | reverse complement strand
AAGGGGGGGGGCCGAATTTTTGAGGGGGGGGGGGGGGGAGGGGGGGGGGGGTTGGTGTGTGTAGAGAGGGGCCGAATTTTGAAGGGGGGGGGGGGGGGGGGCCGAATTTTTGAGGGGGGGTGGGGGGGGGGGGGGGGGGGGGAGGGGGGGGGCCGAATTTTTGAGGGGGGGGGGGAGGGGGGGGGGGCGAATTTTTGAGGGGGGGTGGGGGGGGGGGAGGGGTGGTGTGGTGTGTGTTGAGAGGGGGGGGGGGGGAGGGGGGCAGAATTTTTGAGCGGGCGTCATGGTGGGTGGGTGGGTGTGTTAAGGGGAGGGGAGCACGTCGCGTCGTCATGTCAACACACACCACACCACCCCTCCCCCCCCTCAAAAATCACCCCCCCTCAACACACACCACACCACCCCTCCCCTTCCCCCCCTCCAAATTTCGCCCCCCCCTCAAAACACACCACCCCACCCCTCCCCCCCCCCCCGCCCCCAAAAAATTCGCCCCCCCCCCAACACACACCACCCCACCCCCCCCCCCCCCAAAAAATTCGGCCACCCCCCTCAACACACACCACACCACACCACACCACCCCTCCCCCCCCCCCCCCAAAAATTCGCCCACCCCCCCCCTCAATACACACCTCCCCACCCTTCCCCCCCCCCCCGCCCCCAACACACACCACCCCTCCCCCCCCCCCCAAAAATTCGCCCCCCCCCCTCAATACACACCTCCCCACCCTTCCCCCCCCCCCTCAACACACACCACACCACACCACACCACCCCTCCCCTTCCCCCCCTCCAAATTTCGCCCCCCCCTCAACACACACCACCCCACCCCTCCCCCCCCCTCCAAATTTCGCCCCTTCTCCCCCCCAAAAATTCGCCCCCCCCCCCCCCCCCCCCCCTCAACACACACCACACCACACCACCCCTCCCCCCCCCCCACCCCCCTCAACACACACCAACCCACACCACCCCTCCCCCCCCCAAAAATCCCCCCCCCCCCCCTCAACACACACCACCCCACCCCCCCCCCCCCAACACACACCACACCACCCCTCCCCCCCCCTCAAAAATTCCCCCCCCCCCCTCAACACACAAAACACCACCCCTCCCCCCCCCCCTCCAAATTTTGCCCCCCCCCCTCAACACACACCACACCACACCACCCCTCCCCCCCCTCCAAAATTCACCCCCCACCCCCCTCAACACACACCACCCCACACCTCCCCTCCCCCCCCCCCAAAAATTCCCCCCCCCCCTCAACACACACCACCACATCCCCCCCCCTCAAAAATCCCCCCCCCCCTCAACACACAAAACACCACCCCTCCCCCCCCCCCTCAAAAATCCCCCCCCCCCCCAACACACACCACACCACACCACACCACACCTCCCCCCCCCTCCAAATTTTGCCCCCCCCCCCCCCCAAAAAATTGGCCCCCCCCCTCAACACACACCACCCCTCCCCCCCCTCCAAAATTCGCCCCCCCCCCCCCTCAAAAATCCCCCCCCACCTCAACACACACCACACCACACCACACCAACCCTCCCCTTCCCCCCTCCAAATTTCGCCTTCCCCTCAACACACACCACCCCACCCCTCCCCCCCCCCCAAAAATTCGCCCCCCCCGTCCAAATTTCGCCCCTTCCCCCCCCAAAAATTCCCCCCCCCCCCTCAACACACACCACACCACACCACCCCACACGACGCCTCCCCCCCCCTCAAAAATCCCCCCCCCCCCTCAACACACACCACACCACACCACCCCTCCCCCCCCCTCAAAAATCCCCCCCCTCAACACACACCACACCACCCCTCCCCTTCCCCCCCTCCGAATTTCGCCCGCCCCTCAACACACACCACCCCACCCCTCCCCCCCCCCCCGCCCCCAAAAAATTCGCCCCCCCCCCAACACACACCACCCCACCCCCCCCCCCCCCAAAAATTCGGCCACCCCCCTCAACACACACCACACCACACACCCCCTCCCCCCCTCCAAAATTTGCCCCCCCCCCCCCCCCCCCAAAAATTCGCGCCCCCCCCCCCCTCAATACACACCTCCCCACCCCCCCCCCCCCCTCAACAAACACCACACCACCCCTCCCCCCCCCTCAAAAATCCCCCCCCCCCCTCAACACACACCACACCACACCACCCCTCCCCCCCCCCCCCCCCCCCCAAAAAATCACCCCCCCGCCCCCCTCAACACACACCACCCCACCCCCCCCCCCCCACAACACACACCACACAACCCCTCCCCCCCCCTCAAAAATTCCCCGCCCCCCCCTCAACACACACCACACCACCCCTCCCCCCCCTCAAAAATCCCCCCCCCCCCTCAACACACACCACACCACACCACCCCTCCCCCCCCCCCCCCCCAAAAAATCCCCCCCCGCCCCCCTCAACACACACCACCCCACCCCCTCCCCCCCCACAACACACACCACACAACCCCTCCCCCCCCCTCAAAAATTCCCCGCCCCCCCCTCAACACACACCACACCACCCCTCCCCCCCCCTCAAAAATCCCCCCCCCCCTCAACACACACCACACCACACCACCCCTCCCCCCCCCCCCCAAAAAAATCCCCCCCCCGCCCCCCTCAACACACACCACCCCACCCCCCCCCCCACAACACACACCACACAACCCCTCCCCCCCCCCTCAAAAATTCCCCGCCCCCCCCTCAACACACACCACACCACCCCTCCCCCCCCCTCAAAAATCCCCCCCCCCCCCCTCCAAATTTTGCCCCCCCCCCCAAAAAATTGGCCCCCCCCCTCAACACACACCACACCACACCACCCCTCCCCCCCCCCCTCCAAAATTCGCCCCCCCCCCCCCCCCCCCCCCCTCAACACACACCACCCCACCCCCCCCCTCAACACACACCACACCACCCCTCCCCCCCCCCTCAAAAATCCCCCCCCCCCTCAACACACACCACAACACCCCTCCCCCCCCGCCCCAAAAATTCGCCCCCCCCTCAACACACACCACACCACACCACCGCTCCCCCCCCCCCCCTCCAAAATTCGCCCCCCCCCCAAAAATTTCCCACCCCTCCCCCCTCAACACACACCACCCCACCCCCCCCCCCCAACACACACCACACCACCCCTCCCCCCCCCCCTCAACACACACCACACCACACCACCCCTCCCCCCCCCTCCAAAATTCGCCCCCCCCCCCCCCCCCTCAACACACACCACCCCACCCCCCCCCTCAACACACACCACACCACCCCTCCCCCCCAAAAAATTTGGCCACCCCCCTCAACACATACCACACCACACCACACCACCCCTCCCCCCCCCCCCCCCCAAAATTCGCCCCCCCCCCCTCAATACACACCTCCCCACCCTTCCCCCCCCCCCCGCCCCCAACACACACCACCCCTCCCCCCCCCCCAAAAATTCGCCCCCCCCCCCCCCCTCAATACACACCTCCCCACCCTTCCCCCCCCCCCTCAACACACACCACACCACACCACACCACCCCTCCCCTTCCCCCCCTCCAAATTTCGCCCCCCCCTCAACACACACCACCCCACCCCTCCCCCCCCCCCTCCAAATTTCGCCCCTTCTCCCCCCCAAAAATTCCCCCCCCCCCCCTCCCTCAACACACACCACACCACACCACCCCTCCCCCCCCCACCCCCCTCAACACACACCACCCCACACCACCCCTCCCCCCCCCAAAAATCCCCCCCCCCAACACACACCTCACCACCCCTCCCCCCCCCTCAAAAATTCCCCCCCCCCCCCCCCCCTCAACACACAAAACACCACCCCTCCCCCCCCCCCCTCAAAACACACCACACCACACCACCCCTCCCCCCCCCCCCTCCAAATTTTGCCCCCCCCCCCCCCCCCCAAAAAAATTGGCCCCCCCCTCAACACACACCACACCACACCACCCCTCCCCCCCCCTCCAAAATTCGCCCCCCACCCCCCTCAACACACACCACCCCACACCTCCCCTCCCCCCCCCCAAAAATTTCCCCCCCCCCCCAACACACACCACCACATCCCCCCCCCCCCCTCAAAACACACCACACCACCCCTCCCCCCCCCTCAAAAATCCCCCCCCCCCCCCCTCAACACACAAAACACCACCCCTCCCCCCCCCCCCCCTCAAAAATCCCCCCCCCCAACACACACCACACCACACCACCCCTCCCCCCCCCCCTCCAAATTTTGCCCCCCCCCCCAAAAAATTGGCCCCCCCCTCAACACACACCACCCCTCCCCCCCCCTCCAAAATTCGCCCCCCCCACCCCTCAAAAATCCCCCCCCCCCCCCTCAACACACACCACACCAACCCTCCCCTTCCCCCCTCCAAATTTCGCCTTCCCCTCAACACACACCACCCCACCCCTCCCCCCCCCCCCCCCCCGTCCAAATTTCGCCCCTTCCCCCCCCAAAAATTCGCCCCCCCCCTCAACACACACCACCCCACACCACGCCTCCCCCCCCTCAAAAATTCCCCCCCCCCCCTCAACACACACCACACCACACCACCCCTCCCCCTCCCTCAAAAATCCCCCCCCCTCAACACACACCACACCACCCGTCCCCTTCCCCCCCTCCGAATTTCGCCCCCCCCTCAACACACTCCACCCCACCCCTCCCCCCCCCCCGCCCCCAAAAAATTCGCCCCCCCCCCCCAACACACACCACCCCACCCCCCCCCCCCCCCCCCAAAATTCGGCCACCCCCCTCAACACACACCACACCACACACCCCCTCCCCCCCTCCAAAATTTCCCCCCCCCCCCCCCCCCCGCCCCCAACACAAACCACCCCTCCCACCCCCCCCCAAAAATTCGCGCCCCCCCCCCCCCTCAATACACACCTCCCCACCCCCCCCCCCCTCAACAAACACCACACCACCCCTCCCCGCCCCCTCAAAAATCCCCTCCCCCCCCCCCTCAACACACACCACACCACCCCTCCCCCCCCCCCCCAAAAATCCCCCCCCCCCCCCCCCCCCAACACACACCACCCCAACCCCCCCCCCAACACACACCACACAACCGCTCCCCCCCCCTCAAAAATTCCCCGCCCCCCCCTCAACACACACCACACCACCCCGCCCCCCCCTCAACACACACCACACCACCCCTCCCCCCCCCCTCAACACACCCACACCACCCCACCTCTCCTCCAAAATTCTCCCCCCCCCCCCTCAACACACACCACACCACACCACCCCTCCCCCCCCCTCCAAAATTTGCCCCCCCACCCCCCGGCCCCAACACACACCACCCCTCCCCCCCCCTCCCAAAAATTCGCCCCCCCCCTCAATACACACCTCCCCACCCTTTCCCCCCCCCCCCTCAACACACACCACACCACCCCTCCCCCCCCCCCCCCCAAAAATCCCCCCCCCCCCCAACACACACCACCCCACCCCCCCCCCCAACACACACCACACAACCGCTCCCCCCCCTCAAAAATTCCCCGCCCCCCCCTCAACACACACCACACCACCCCGCCCCCCCCTCAACACACACCACACCACCCCTCCCCCCCCCCTCAACACACCCACACCACCCCACCTCTCCTCCAAAATTCTCCCCCCCCCCCTCAACACACACCACACCACACCACCCCTCCCCCCCCCTCCAAAATTTGCCCCCCACCCCCCGGCCCCAACACACACCACCCCTCCCCCCCCCCCCCAAAAATTCGCCCCCCCCCTCAATACACACCTCCCCACCCTTTCCCCCCCCCCCCTCAACACACACCACACCACCCCTCCCCCCCCTCTCAAAAATCCCCCCCCCCCCCCCTCAACACACACCACACCACCCCTCCCCTTCCCCCCCTCCAAATTTCGCCCACCCCTCAACACACATTACCCCACCCCTCCCCCCCCCCCCCAAAAATTCGCCCCCCCCCCCTCAACACACACCACCCCACACCACACCACCCCTCCCCCCCCCCAAAAAAATCCCCCCCCCCCCCGCCCTCAACACACACCACCCCCCCCCCCTCAACACACACCACACCACACCACCCCTCCCCCCCCCCCCCTCAAAAATCCCCCCCCCCCCTCAACACACACCACACCACACCACACCACACCACCCCTCCCCTTCCCCCCCTCGAAATTTCGCCCCCCCCTCAACACACACCACCCCACCCCTCCCCCCCCCCCGCCCCAAAAATTCGCCCCCCCCTCCAAATTTCGCCCCTTCCCCCCTCGTCACTCCCCCACCCAACCCAACCCCGCGCCACCCCCATGACACGGCACACCCCCCCACCCCACCGCACCCCCCCACGACGCCCCCCCCCCCCCGCACCCCACCTCGAAAAACCCCGCTCCCTCCACGCCACACCACAAATGCCTCCGAAAACCCTGCTCGACCCACCCCACCCCGCGTCACCCCCCCACGACATGGCGCACCCCCCACCCCACCGCACCCCCCAACGACGCCGCCCCGCACCCCACCTCGAAAAACCCCGCTCCCTCCATACCACCCCACCACGCCTCCGAAAACCCCGCTCGACCCACCCCACCTCGCGTCAGCCCCCCACGACACGGCACACCCCCCACACCCCACCGCACCCCCCCACGACGCGGCGCATATCCCCCCCCCCCCCCCCCGCACCCCACCTCGAAAAACCCCGCTCGACCCACCCAACCCCGCGTCACTCCCTCAGGACACGGCGCACCCCCCCACCCCACCGCACCCCCCCACGACGCCCCCCCGCACCCCACCTCGAAAAACCCCGCTCGACCCACCCAACCCCGCGTCACCCCCCCACGACACGGCGCACCCCCCCACCCCACCGCACCCCCCCACGACGCCCCCCCCCGCACCCCACCTCGAAAAACCCCGCTCCATCCACGCCACACCACCACGCCTCCGAAAACCCCGCTCGACCCACCCCACCCCGCGTCTCCCCCCCACGACACGGCGCACCCCCCACCCCACCGCACCCCCCAACGACGACGCCCCGCACCCCACCTCGAAAAACCCCGCTCCCTCCATACCACCCCACCACTCCTCCGAAAACCCCGCTCGACCCACCCCACCTCGCGTCAGCCCCCCACGACACGGCACACCCCCCACACCCCACCGCACCCCCCCACGACGCGGCGCATATCCCCCCCCCCCCCCCCGCACCCCACCTCGAAAAACCCCGCTCGACCCACCCAACCCCGCGTCACTCCCTCAGGACACGGCGCACCCCCCCACCCCACCGCACCCCCCCACGACGCCCCCCCGCACCCCACCTCGAAAAACCCCGCTCGACCCACCCAACCCCGCGTCACCCCCCCACGACACGGCGCACCCCCCCACCCCACCGCACCCCCCCACGACGCCCCCCCCCGCACCCCACCTCGAAAAACCCCGCTCCATCCACGCCACACCACCACGCCTCCGAAAACCCCGCTCGACCCACCCCACCCCGCGTCTCCCCCCCACGACACGGCGCACCCCCCACCCCACCGCACCCCCCAACGACGACGCCCCGCACCCCACCTCGAAAAACCCCGCTCCCTCCATACCACCCCACCACTCCTCCGAAAACCCCGCTCGACCCACCCCACCTCGCGTCAGCCCCCCACGACACGGCACACCCCCCACACCCCACCGCACCCCCCCACGACGCGGCGCATATCCCCCCCCCCCGCACCCCACCTCGAAAAACCCCACTCGACCCACCCAACCCCGCGTCACTCCCCCAGGACACGGCGCACCCCCCCACGACGCGGCGCATATCCCCCCCCCCCCCCCCGCACCCCACCTCAAAAAACCCCGCTCGACCCACCCCACCCCGCGTCACCCCCCCACGACACGGCGCACCCCCCCACCCCACCGCACCCCCCCACGACGCCCCCCCCCGCACCCCACCTCGAAAAACCCCGCTCCCTCCACGCCACACCACCACGCCTCCGAAAACCCCGCTCGACCCACCCCACCCCGCGTCTCCCCCCCACGACACGGCGCACCCCCCCACGACGCCCCCCCGCACCCCACCTCGGAAAACCGCGCTCCCTCCACAGCACCCCACCTCTCCTCCAAAAACCCCGCTCGACCACCCCCACCCCGCGTCACCCCCCAGGACGCCCCCCCGCACCCCACCTCGAAAAACCCCGCTCCCTCCACAGCACCCCACCTCTCCTCCAAAAACCCCGCTTGACCACCCCAACCCCGCGTCACTCCCCCACGACACGGCGCACCCCCCCACGACACGGCGCACCCCCCCACGACGCCCCCCCGCACCCCACCTCGGAAAACCGCGCTCCCTCCACAGCACCCCACCTCTCCTCCAAAAACCCCGCTCGACCACCCCCACCCCGCGTCACCCCCCAGGACGCCCCCCCGCACCCCACCTCGAAAAACCCCGCTCCCTCCACAGCACCCCACCTCTCCTCCAAAAACCCCGCTCGACCCACCCCACCCCGCTCGACCCACCCCACCCCGCGTCACCCCCCCCACGACACGGCGCACCCCCGCACCCCACCTCGAAAAACCCCGCTCCCTCCACAGCACCCCGCCACGCCTCCGAAAACCCCGCTCGACCCACCCCACCCCGCGTCACCCCCCACGACACGGCGCACCCCCCCACCCCACCGCACCCCCCCACGACGCCCCCCCGCACCCCACCTCGAAAAACCGCGCTCCCTCCACAGCACCCCACCTCTCCTCCAAAAACCCCGCTCGACCACCCCCACCCCGCGTCACCCCCCAGGACGCCCCCCCGCACCCCACCTCGAAAAACCCCGCTCCCTCCACAGCACCCCACCTCTCCTCCAAAAACCCCGCTTGACCACCCCAACCCCGCGTCACTCCCCCACGACACGGCGCACCCCCCCACCCCACCGCACCCCCCCACGACGCCCCCCCGCACCCCAGCTCGAAAAACCGCGCTCCCTCCACAGCACCCCACCTCTCCTCCAAAAACCCCGCTCGACCACCCCCACCCCGCGTCACCCCCCCACGACGCCCCCCCGCACTCCACCTCGAAAAACCCCGCTCCCTCCACAGCACCCCACCTCTCCTCCAAAAACCCCACCTCTCCTCCAAAAACCCCGCTTGACCACCCCAACCCCGCGTCACTCCCCCATGACACGGCGCACCCCCCCACGACGCCCCCCCCGCACCCCACCTCGAAAAACCCCGCTCCCTCCACACCACCCCGCCACGCCTCCAAAAAACCGCGCTCGACCCACCCCACCCCGCGTCACGGCGCACCCCCCACCCCACCGCACCCCCCCACGACGCCCCCCCCCCCCACCCCACCTCGAAAGACCGCGCTCCATCCACAGCACCCCACCTCTCCTCCAAAAACCCCGCTCGACCCACCCCACCCCGCGTCACCCCCCCACCACACGGCGCACCCCCCCACGACGCCCCCCCGCACCCCACCTCGAAAAACCCCGCTCCCTCCACAGCACCCCGCCACGCCTCCGAAAACCCCGCTCGACCCACCCCACCCCGCGTCACCCGCCACGACACGGCGCACCCCCCCACAACGCCCCCCCCGCACCCACCTCGAAAAACCCCGCTCCCTCCACGCCTCCGAAAACCCCGCTCGACCCACCCCACCCCGCGTCACCCCCCCCACGACACGGCGCACCCCCGCACCCCACCTCGAAAAACCCCGCTCCCTCCACAGCACCCCGCCACGCCTCCGAAAACCCCGCTCGACCCACCCCACCCCGCGTCACCCCCCACGACACGGCGCACCCCCCCACCCCACCGCACCCCCCCACGACGCCCCCCCCGCACCCCACCTCGAAAAACCCCGCTCCCTCCACGCCTCCGAAAACCCCGCTCGACCCACCCCACCCCGCGTCACCCCCCCACGACGCCCCCGCGCACCCCACCTCGGAAAACCCGCTGCATCCACACCACCCCACCCCGCGTCACGGCACACCCCACCGCACCCCCCCTCGACGCGGCGCATCCCCCCCGCACCCCACCTCGAAAAACCCCGCTCCATCGACACGACCCCGCCACGCCTCCAAAAACCCCGCTCGAC